>NW_016157598.1:128502-149394 GCF_001687245.7 Rhagoletis zephyria | reverse complement strand
TTGTTGGCAGTTTGTGCAGCCTTCTGGTCACTCGACGCTTGGCTTTGTCCACCGGAGGATGCAGTATGAACTGCCGGCTAAAATAGCTCGCGCATCGCTCCGGGTTCGACGTAGCATGGTCGCCGAATTTCGAAATTTCGACCCCGTCGTCATGCTTCGTCAGATTGGACAGTGACCTCACGGTTGACCAAAGCTTACTCACACAAGAGGTGAAGTTACAGATCTTCAGATGCTCTTCCCACTTCTTCCGCTTATGTACGTTCACCAGGTGCCGAATCTCCGCGCTAAGATCCCTGATACGGGGATCTACGGGATCGAACTGACGAAGGCCGTTATGCATCCTGCCGGTACGAAGCGAGCTGCAGCAACGGTGATAGCCCTGCGGAACTTACGTTCACCAAGGAGGACGTCGGTTGGTGTGGGGAGCGCAGCGAAGATGTTTTCAGTAAATCCCGCTAAGCCTTTCCAATCAGCTTTAGAAAAGTTGATATAGGTCCGATGTTCCGCGGAAGCAAAGTCGGTTGGTTTATCTATCGAGATGACTATAGGCAGATGCTCTGATGCCAAAGTCAGCATAGGTCGCCATGATATGCTGTTTATCAGACTAGCACTGACTATTGTTATGTCTGGCGAGCTGCAGCAACTGCCCATAATCCTGGTGGGTGCGTCGTCGTTCATTGTGCAGAATGTCGAATCGTCTATCTGCTCAGCCAAGTCAGTTCCCCTACGATCGTTTGACAGGCTTGAGTGACAAAGATCGTGGTGCGCATTAAAGCCACCTATTACCATACGATTTTCACCTCTGAGGAGCGCACCTGTATATATCCTGCAGGGCAGCAGGTGACAGGAGGTATGTACACATTAAAGCTCAACATCGGCTGACCGGATAGCAATGCCCTGACATTCTAGGGTGGTATCCCTGCGGTCGATGTCTGCTTCAATAAGACGATACTGCACGGTGTGGTGCGTGATGAACGCTAAGCCACCACCATTATCTCGCTCACGATCTCGACGGTGCACGTTGTACCCGGCACAATTCAACAATGTTGAATTGCTGTGCAACTTCGTCTCTTGGGCCGCAACTATCAATATACCATGCCTTCCCATGAAGACGGTTATCTCCTCGATCTTGCTCTGAAGCCCGTTACAGTTAAATTGAAGGAGCTTCATGTGGTGCGGGAGACGTGTAGTAATGCGGGGTGTGAGAGATGAGTGTGGCCTTGACGCCATTGGCTGTGTGCGCTGCTGTGGTGGTTGCTGCCCTGTGGTGGTAGTGGGTGGCGTCGCAGTTGGGGTTTGCGACCGTGCAGCGCAACACGGGCCCTCGAAGTTCCTCGTCCAATCTCGCGTGGTGCGCAGACCTGAACATGCCCTAAAGTGGCACCAGCCAAGGCAGGTGTTGCACTTGACTGATGTCACGTTACGGAAAATCCTGGTCTGACATACCGTGCAGATTGTAGGAGGAACCAAAAGTTGTTGGTTGTGGTGCGGTTGTGTATGTTCTGTGGTATGTCGTGGTTGTGGTGTGGTCTATTGCGTTGTTATGTTGTTGTGCTGTGGTGTTTGCATGGAGCTGCTCAGGTCGACTGGGGTTAGCCGTGGAGGCTGCTCCAGCAGCAGGGGCCACAACCGACGTGGTCCACTGCCGATGTGTCCGTAATCCTGAGCAGACTCTGAGGTGACTCCACCCCTCGCAAGCATTGCCTTGACTGAGGTGGAGTTGTGGTGTAGTCGTCTCTGGCATACACAGCAGGTGTAGGTTTCTGGCCCTGGGTTTGACTCGATGCCAGCCCTGAGCAGAAGTATACGTAGCGAATGTAGCCCTATGGACGAACAACTTCTGAGATACTTCGCCGACCTAAACGGGGTTAGATCGCCGAAACAACAGCCCTTGGTCGGGTAAAAACCGAGTCATTCCGGTACGTAGAACCGGCTGTCGTGGGAATGTTCAATATCGTCATCGTCATACGGTCATCGTCAGCCATGTTACTGTTGCGCTGACGATCGTCGACGACGATGACGATATTCAGCAATCCCAAGATGGTTGGTTCTACGCTACCGGATTGACTCGGAGAACCCTCTCCGACCAAGGACCCCATGACCACAGCAGGAACCCCCCAAGTTGTTTGCCATGGGAGCATGACCCACCGGCAAGTCTGCTCCGTATACTTCTGGTCCGCGCCGGAATAGAACAAAATCCCGGACCCTGGATCTGTAGTGTTTGCCACCGCAACATACACGACTCCTCAACTTCAATCCGCTGCAACCGCTGCAACGCCTGGTGCCATCTAAAGGTATGCTCAGGACTTCGGCACCACAGGGAGTGAAGTAACAATTTTGTTGCATCGTGCTGCAACAACCAACACGTAACTCCACACAACCAACACCCGCTCAACGATCAACCAGTAGACCAACTCCAAGCACGCAACATAGGACATCCACCCAGGACAGATGGTTCTCCAGCGTCTGCACCAACCTGATTAGACGCAACACAACATCAGTTAGGTGCAACGCATGCAACAACTGGTGCCACCTAAAGCGCTGCTCAGGCCTAACGCACCACCGAGAATGGAGTACTGGCTTCATTGCAGCCTGTTGCCCAGCCGCACCAAAAGACCCCGTGCCAACGCCACCAACAACACACACGCTGGCGCAAACACCAATCCCACCACTGGTGGCGACGCCTGCGGCCAACCCACCCGGTCAGGGACCGGCACGTCAGGCCCCAAAGGCACCTCAGGCACAGCCACCATCACAGGCAGCGCGCCAGTACTCGCTCACTTCGCGCGTAACCATCATAAGGCCACAATCCACCAAGCTGTTGCAGTTCAATTGCAACGGACTACAAGGTAAGATCGCTGAGATAGTCGGTTTCATGAGAAGGCATAAAATCTCAGTCGCGGCGTTCCAGGAGACCAAACTCCACTCCGGCTTGAGCCTTCAGAGCCAGGACGAGTTCAACGTACTCCGAAGAGACCGCCCCCGGCTTCGCGGGGGCGGCATCGCCTTCATATTGCATAACGCGGTTCAATACCGGCTCATTACTCCCCGAACTGATACCAACGATACATTCATACAGTCAAGGCTTGGCCATCAAGTCGGGAGATACGGAGCTGGAGATCGTCAATGTGTACATACCACCCGCCACCAGCTGCTCAGCTGGATACCACCCCAACATAAGTGCGCTGTTAGAGGGTGTGAACCGGGTAGTGCTAGGTGACTTCAATGCGCCCCATGAACTCTGGCACTCCAATCTGGGCAATGACCAGCGGGGTACACCGCTCGCCGAGCAAATTGACGACTCCACGTTATGCACTGTAAATGATGATGCCCCCTCCAGGGTCGCGGGTGACTTCTATAGCTCGCCAGATATAACTATAGCCAGCGGGGGTCTGATAGACTGCATTGGATGGCAACCAGTGCTTACACTCGTATCAGACTATCTGCCCATAGTAGTCGCGATAGACGAGCCTAGAGATTTTATAACATCCGAAAAATGCTCTTCCACTACCACCATGCGCGCGCGTAGCAAAGCGCAATATCCGCAGGATCATCAACGCAGCAGCCGCTCGCTTCATACCAGCCGGCCTGATCGCTAAAATCCGCCCAGGCTTTCCCACAGAAGCGGCGGGACTCGAAGACGAGCGTGATCGAATCCGCCAGGCTAATCCAGGGGATCCCCGCAAAAGGGATCTCAATAGAGACATTTCGGAATACATGGAATGAGCATATAAAAACCTGCAACCTCTCCAACGGAGCCAGCAAACTATGGTCCATAGTCAAGTCTCTCTCCAATCCAACGAAGCGTAGGGACAATGTCGCTCTCACCTTCGGCACCACCACCACGTCGGATCCGCGGTCGTGCATGTGCTTCTTCAGCCGGCAATTCATTGCACACCCAGAGAGAGACAAACCCCGCCGCAGCCTGCTGCGTAAAGCACACAAGCTTCGCCCCGAAGACACACCACTGTGCTTTACCACCGAAGAGACGCAGGCAGCTGTCAACCACGCCAAGTCATCCAAGGCGTTAGGACCAGACGGAATTTCCATGCAGATGCTGGAAAAGCTAGAACCTGCGGGATTCGAGTATGTGACCGCCGCTTCCAACTTTACATTGTCCACCCTGATCATCCCCGAGATGTGGAAAATGGGTAAGATCATTCCCCTCCCTAAGCCAGGGAAGAAGGCGGACGCAGGAGACTCGTACAGACCCATCTCCCTCTTATCCCGTGGCAAAAACCATGGAAACAATACTCCTCCCCAGCCGGATGAAGCATCTGAAGCTAGCCGAACACCAACATGGATTCCGGCAAATGCACAGCACGATAACAGCATTAAACACCTATACCACACAGATTAGCGAAGGTCTGAACCAACGTCGACCCGGTGATAGGACGGTCCTAGTCGCTGTGGACCTGTCGAAGGCATTTGACACAGTGAACAACGCGACCCTCTGCCAAGACGTCCTGGACTCGTCGCTTTCAGCTCGGACAAAACGGTGGATAACCAGCTATCTGTGTGGTTGTCGGTCATCAGTTGAATTCCGAAACGCCAAGTCTAAGCCGCGTAGAATTAAACAGGAGGTCCCCCAAGGCGGCGTACCCTCCCCGACACGGTTTAATCTCTACATGGCCAACCTCCCTCCGCCGCCAGCAGGAGTAAACTTGGTAAGCTACGCTGATGACTGCACTATAATGGCAACTGGCCCAAACATCGACAGACTTTGCGAACAAATAACCGAATATCTCACCGATCTCTCCAATTTCTTCACTGCAAGGAGCCTCCAAATCTCTGCCGCTATATCCACCGCCACACTCTTTACAACCTGACCCAAGGAGGTGGGGCTAGAACTGGACGTCTTCGTCGATGACGCCAAAATACCGACGACTAATCACCATTAAATCCTGGGAGTGACGTTCGATAGTCTCTTCTCCTTCACCGCGCATGCCCCAGCGACATGCAACAAACTCCGAGCCAGGAACAAAGTCCTCAAATCGCTAGCCGGCAGCACCTGGGGAGCCAATAAAGAAACTCTGCTCGCGACCTACAAGGCAATTAGCCGGTCAGTGGCGAACTACGCGACACCAGTGTGGACGGCGGGGAAAAGCGACACCCAATAGAGGAACCTCCAAACCTGCCAGAACGCAGCTCTACGTACGGCTACAGGTTGTCATCTCATGTCATCCGAGCATCACCTCCATGAAGAAAGCCAGATGCTGGCGGTTTAATAACATAACACCATGTTGTCGAAGCAATACTTCGTGGGCTAACATCCAGGAAATCACCCCAACAATGCCTTGCTTCGAAACGAACCGCCCCCACGACACGTGAGGCGACACCTGCACGACTGGAAGGCAGACATTGAGCCGTACGTAGACCAGCACCTCTTCACGTGCACCTGCTACCCTACGACCCTGACACCAGCAGCGCTCTGGACCACGCCTATCGACGCTGCCCGCTTTCTCGGCCTAAGGCTTACAGAGTCGGAGGATGAAGACGACGATACACGACAGTCGGGTCTACGTAACCGGAACGACCCAGATTTATATCTGGCCAAGGACTGTCACTCCAGCAACACTCCCCAAAATCTCTTTGGGGAATTTGTATGCTGTTACAACAACAACAACGATACATGACTTAATCTGGGGGGTTGAGCACTGCTGCTACAACAACAACATAACGATATTCAGCATAGGGCCGATTATTATTATTATTCAAATTTCGAACAAATGGACAAGCAAAGTATATTTTATAGAGTCAAAAAGTTTCAATAAACTTCCATCATAGTTCAACCTTTTCCCTAACATAAAATAATAAGATAACATTTTTCCTCATATTTTCTTCCATTCTTGGACGCCAAATTTGAGCACTACCATAAATAAAACGTATCTGGGTGAAGAAGGTAAAGCTGCTATTAAAAACCATTTTTTCAGAATATTCTGAATTGTAGAGAAATTTTAAAGAATTCGTAAAGATCTCATATAATTTTTTTACGGAATTTCGGAAGAAAATCGGCAAAGCAATGAAAATAATGCTGCTAGGTTTGTGAAGAATTTCTCGCAGATTTTTTTTCGTAAACAAATCTTTGCAGAAATGAGATACTCCTAAAGATTTCGTTAAGATTTGGGGAACTTTGGTTTGCAAGGAAGGCATGATATGAGCTCACGGCGATATACTATGTGCCAAGGCACATTGAACAGGTAGTAAGCAGCTGATTTGATATTTTTTCCAATTTATTTGGTCTCGAAGATGTCAAATATTTTCAATTTTTTCTCACAATAATCCAAATTTGTTAAAATCTATTTGCATGTGAAATCAATTTCCATGTAAAACAGGCGATTGAATAGCAGCTTTTGGAACGTTCGCCCAACTCAGCGGCACAACCGCTGATTACTGGGCCTTGCTAAGGATGGATCAATGCTTCGAGAAGCCAACGAAATTCAAATTTTTATATTCAATTCTTTAAATTTTTATTTTTGTTATATCTCACATGGCCCGCTTTGATTTAGAAGAAAAAATCAGACCAGCATTTGATACTTTCTATGCCAGAAGCAACAACAAAATTCACGCAAATGTTGTTTTTGCTTAAATGCTACTACCTGTTTGATATCACTTGCTAAGTGCTTCACAAAGTAACAAGTTAGCCAGGCCAATAACAAATCAAAGACTGCTTCATAAATAAGCTGTAATAACGAGCTCGTTTATGTTTCAACTTTTTCTAATTCCTTTTACTGAGTTGACCAGCTCTTATGGGCTTTGAAATGGGCATATCTGCTCTTGTACATCTTTGTTCATACCTCACATTACCCTTTTTCGACTTTAACGGTTTTTGTTTATATGCACCGAGTTATTATAATGACAAGTATTATTTTCTATAAGCTTACTCGCAGAACAGCAGCCATTTGTATTTCGCCTATTTTAAACTGTGTGCAATAATTCAAATGATGTAAAATGGTCTCCTCAGCTTCTCGCAGTTCCTTGTCGGAATAGGCATCTAATAAATAATAACAATTTAGTAATGGCAATAAAACATCTTAGCAATACAAACCTATGCTATCAAAGTCGGTTGAATTGCTTTGCATATCAGCAAACAATTTCTTATAATAAAAACGGTGAAAATATTTTTCGAAAGCGAGAAGTAATATCATAATTTCTGAACATGTTGAGCACATAGAAAATAACTGAAAAGCCAACGCGGGCAGCTCGGTAGGAGACAAAGTTTGTAGCATTACACCAAACTTATTTAGTACTGCAATCTTTTCAGCACTTTTTAATCCTAGTCCCCTAAGATTATCCAAAATGGAATGGTTATACATATATATCTAGTTGCATTTCTTAATTTTACTTACTTAAACAAATCTGCAAGCGGCGTTAGAATCTCTATCGGCCACCGCAAAGATGTCAAGCTACTTATTATGTTTGCACGGTATTCACTTCCTCTCATTGGTATACCATTTACAAATATCTGCGGATGTTGGGCCAAAAGATTCAGAACATCCGGTAGTAAATCTTTCCAGCTAATAATATAAAAATATAATTTATAATATATGAACTTTTAAAATAAATTAAAATTTACCATATATATTTACGATCTCCCATCCGTACACCATCGATACATATTTCCAGAATTTCAATCAATTGTTTTGATGGAAACGTGGATAGGTGATGGCACAATCTAATTACCACATCATAAGTTTGTTTGTAGCTCAACTCTACCGTTTGTAATGTATCTAACATACATTTAACACAAGCAAAGCGCTTTTGAAGGACATCTGGGCTAGTATATCCAAAACTAAGCCCTTCAAGAAGATAACTCCAAAAGGATATACAATCATTCCGACCAAATTTCGACTTTAAGATATCAACCAACTGTAACAATTCAGTCAAAACGATTGCATATATGTATTTTAAATAGTTCATTTACCGCCGTTGTGTTAGTTTCCTCTACCAATCTTTGCAATTCCAGGTGATTCTTCTTTTCGCCGAATTCACCAATTAAAGACTCCACAGATTTTCCCTTTCTGTCTATGCGCAGAATACTCGACAACTCACAATTTTTATCTACAGCAAACATTTTACGAGTTGTTAAAATTATTTAAAAACGTAAATGAGAATAGTGCGAATTGCGCGCCCATGATTCAATAATAAAAGGTTTGATAAACTGACAGTTGTCTCTCTCGCACCGCTCCCTTCATGGTGAAATGAACTATCTATCGTTCCTGCACTAACACATTACACGCAGATATCCATAATGTCATTGGTATTAGTTACAACAAACACATCATTTTGACGTAATGCCCTCTACGGCGAAAAACTCAGCTGTTGACCCAACACCACTAGTGATAGAACGATAGAGATTGTCGATACTTTTCATGAGTACTGAGAAGTATCGAGTACTCGATACTTTTTAACATGTTCTGTGAGTATCGCGATACAAAAAAATATCGAGGTTTTAAGAACTTTTTTTATTGGCTGCATTTCTTTATTCATTCTGAACGTTTGGAATAAACTTTTTTGTTTATTTATTCTTTAGAACGTTCCTGATGATATGTTGACGTATATTTCAAACGCATTCTGTTTATTCCGGCTGTGAAATGGGATTATCCGGAATGTATAAAGAAACGCAGCCATTTAAAAATAAACAAAAACCCATATGAAAAATTTCGCTCTTTCAATTACAAAATGTTTGAAAATTACCCAAAAACATTGTGGCGAGCGTTCGAAAATTATCTTCCACATCCAATATGAATGTCGTGAAAAAGAACATAACGACTAAAAAAAACTAGCATAGAAAAACGGCTTTAACCGTAGAACTCCACAGGCGAACACCAATGGCCTGCCAACTGTTATTTTGACGAGCAATGTGATTGCAAGTTTATGTGGGGGGCACTTTGATGTCTTGAAATAACCATTTGCCGTATGACGCCACTAGACAACATTCTTTCAATTTCGGTGTTTAAAAACATTTAAATCTTAAAAAAAATTGGCTGAATAATTTCCTAAAACGTTATCATAAATAATCCAATAGGGAACAGATTTTTATTTTGATTTAATATCAGAATTTCATCGATGTTACCAAATGAAAATATGGCTGTCATACTATCGAATTGCCTGCAATAGATGTCAAGCAATAAGCGCTGACATATATTACAGCACATGAGAATTAGGCGGTCTCCATTAGAAATATATTTTGTGGCATGGTTATCACGACATCAGTGTTTTCCTGTACAGACAGGGTCTCAGTCATTTTTTTTTTTAAATAGGACTCCTGAAGGGGTTCAAAAAAATTATTCGTCGGATCATTTCAGAAAGTCCTTGAACAAATGAAGCAGTAAAAATTAAAAATAATATATGTTTGATGACAAAGATATATACCTATACCTAAGTAGGCCATTATCTAAGAAAAATTACGTGATGGAACAAAACTAAGAATGCATTCTATCTACATTTGAATATTAATTAATGGCGTTATAAATCTCTTTTTTAGAAAATTTCAAAAGTTAAAAAATTACGTACAGTGTAATTGGAAGCCAATCACTCATTAACCTCTTCTAATTAAAAAAAGTGTAGTATTTTTTAGCGAAAAATGTGTTTGAAGGCCCTAAAACCAATTTTTGAGTGCTGTATGCATAACAAAATGCATAGCCAAAACAAGCGCGAAAAATATCTCCCATACAACGTCGTTGAAAATTTTTCGCGATAACTTTATCGCAATAAGCTGTTGTGAGTGATGGCGAATGGATTACTTGCATCGTTTTTTCCATTTATGAGAGGCCGACATGGACAATGCTCGGACTTATTATATTCGAGTGAGAGGAAACCTCTTTGTTTTTTCGATCGCGAATGCAAAGCAGCGGAAATTTGTTTGCCGATCGCATTCCGAATGTGAGAGATGATAAATTTGTTTGCATTTTTCATTTGGAATATTATCGATCATGATAAATTTCATAAATGAATGAAAACGAATTATCATAAATGAGAACTTCCGTACCCTGGCTAATGCAGCGTTTTTGCTGCATTTAAAATGCAACATTTAGCACTTTCGAACATATGTTTTCGAAGAGCGTTCATGCTATCGCATTTAGCAAATGTACATTTACGCGAGTTCGAAATCGTATGCTTTTGACAAACAGCCGTGTTCCAGTCGCTTATTCAGATCCGTATCTATTACGATAAATTCTCACGGAAAAGATAATGTCCAAAAATCCCTACTGAAAAGGAAAAAATAAATTCTAAACCGAAAATTCAATACAAAAACTTGAATTATTTTAACCATAACCAAACATTTGTTTGTGTATATATTCATTTGTCGGTGCTGTCAATTATAATTTCCACACTTAATTAGGAAACAAAACAAACGGAGTTGATCACAAATTAATCCAGATTTCTATCAGCATCATATCGATGTTTAATTTGCGTAACTTTTCTTTATCCAAATAATGTAAAATAATAAATGAAATCTCGATCGGCGATCACTGAAACGCAGCTAGCGACTGTATACTCGAAAAAGCAATGTTGCCACTTCTTCTCATTAAACCATGTTCGAATCGTGGAAATTTTGGAAGATCACAGGGTTGCTTTTAGCATTTAGATTCTAAATGCAAAAATGGAGTTGCATTTAGTTGCATTTAGGTGACGAATTTTGTATGGATAAATGTACATTTAGAGTAGCATTTAGAGCTAAATGCACTAAATGTGCTTTTACGCGTAAGCAAAAACAGCCCATAAAACAGTTTGAGATGGAATGACATAGCGCAAACCCTTAATTGTGTTGACATGACATAGAAATGCATACAATTTTAGAAAACGACCTTTTTACAGAAAATGTTGAATTTCGCAGTACTTTAGTAGATACATATCGTCGTTTAAAGTACAAAACCGCGTATGGTCATTCTGCAAAACCTCGTAACTGGCATTGGCTGCCAAAAATTGGATTTGCTCACACAAGCTCTTGGCTCAATCCTTATCCATTCGTCCTGAAATATACTAGCCAGAAACGCGATTGCTTTATAAAAAAAAGAGAACCATTTTGAAATATGAGTGTTCTTACTCTCTAGAAAATAAGTTCACATACGCGGTCTTGCATTATCTTGATACGCTGATTTGTACTTTAAACGACGATATGCATATGGGGAATTGGTACATGAGGTCAAAATTGAGAATCTCATAACCAAAGTACTTAACATTTTTACAGTAGTACTGTAATACTAAATGTATATTAAAGATGAATTCTTTTTTGGCAAAAAGAAATATAGGCGTGGTGTACGGTTCGGCTGTTTATTGAACTCTGAACCAAAAAAGTGCATACAATTCATATTTTCCTACACAGGTACTCTTATAGCCACCTAAGTTTGTTTACTGGATATACTGAGAAACAAAGCTTCTCAGCGGTGAAAACTATACTATTGTGAACAACCTAAAGGAGCGAAATTCACAATAGCGCTATTCCTCATCGAATGACCGCCATAATACCAAATGAAAATTCGTTCGATCAGCACTTTCCATGAACGAAAGACACAAGATCACGTAAGAACAAGAGAGTGAAAAAAGTCGATTTTTTTAGCGGGTTCTACGCCATCTTGTTTCACTGGAAAACGAGCGAAAAGTAAACAAAGCAAAGAAAACAACGAAAACCAAAATTAGCCAAAATTATTGTCAGCCACTTTAAACGCACAATTTAGGTAAAATGATGCAACAAAATGCTTTAAAATGTGTTGTCATGTTGAATTAACTCTTCTTTACTTGAATAAAAGTGTAAAATAGTGGTGCTTGTGATGTAAACAAACGCTCAGCTGACGAACCCGCTTTCACAAACTTTTTTCTCAAAACCAGTTACAAATACAACGTCGCGTTCTTACGTGATCTTGTATGTTTGGTTCATGAGCACTTTCGACCACAGTCGAAGATCGAATGCAATTCATAATAGGGCACTGTCACACGGTCAGTATTTCTTGACGTGATCCCAGTATCGCGATATTTATTGACGGTGTAGCATGCAGTATTGATGGATCGTGATCCATATCGCAAAATTTCTAAAAAAATATAAAGCTCGATCGCGGATCGCAATATTGTCAATAGATATTGAGCGAGTAGCACTTTCAAAAAGCGATCCAAAAATTTCGTCTGTACATCTTGTACTCTCATAATGCGAACATCGAAAACGTATTCGCTATGCTTTCGTTCTCGTTGCTTAAAACCTTTCGAAACAAATTGAAAAAATTTTTATTAACATGGGAAATTTTAAAATAATTGTGGAAAGCGTTATCTGCAAATTATTAATACAAAATAAAAATATTTTATCGCACATATATAATACTCTTATATTGGCAATAAGAGCTAGTACCGTCCGAAAACACTACAGTACAGATATATCAATATCAATATCATTGAGAAATTAGCTTACTGCCAATATAGAAGTATTACATATATATTTTCTCGCATCATAATAAGTGTTCACCACAAAAATTATTATACTGACCGTGTGACAGGGCCCATAGGGGCCCAAAAATACAATCACAGTGGCAACCTTGATTATCTTTCATTGTTTATTTTCTTTTTACGTGATTTTGTTATGCTTTTAAATATTTGCTTTTGTTTGTGAAAATCGGTTGGTGACTCACCTAGTATTTATTTTTTGATATACAATTCTACTTAACGAGAAATGTTTAATAATTTTTTTGGAAAGAAGCCAACAGTCAAAGAACAGCAAAGGGAAAATGACAAGAATTTACGGAAAGCAACTCGTGATATAGAGCGCGAACGCCGTAAGCTGGAAGAAGAGGAAAAAAAACTGCAACAAGAAATTAAACGAGCCGCGGCGCAAGGTAACAACGATGTCTGCCGTATATTGGCAAAACAACTTATAGAGATTCGTAAACAAAAGTCTCGAACGTTTGCCGCTACTAGCAAAATCACCTCCATTGGTTATCAGAACAAAAATATTGGAACAAATGTCGTGCTTGCAGATGCCATGGGTACAACAGCAAAAACAATGGGCGATATGAACAAGGTTATGCGCCCCGAGAGTATAGCAGCCAATGTTCGGGACTTCCAAAAAGCAAATATGCACATGGAAATGACAGACGAAATGATAAACGATACGCTAGATGACATGTTGACCGAGTCGGGAGATGAGGAAGAAAGTGACGCCATTGTTAACAAGGTTCTGGATGAAATCGGAATTGAAATATCGGGTAAAATGGCAAGCATCCCTGCTACAGGTTCCGGAGATTTGGAAAAAAGTTCACGCACGGAAAAGGATATTGAGGCACAATTGGCAAAGCTACGGTCCTCTTAGATAGTATAATGAAAATAGAAATAAAGTTAATGTTTTAATTCATAATTGCTTTACAATCGTGTGAAAATATCTACATATGTACATACGTATATGCATGGTCTTTTGAAACAATGGGCCTGTTCGACGCACGTAATAAAATCGGCAATATTGCAGCACTGATGAAAACTTGCAGTACTGTTGCGACTTTCCAACTGATAAAACTTTGCTAGAAATTCACACCGAACGTGATACTTCAATAATGCGCGCAACGCTGCGGTTGTGATGGCATCTCGAACAAGCCCAGTAGATTAAGAAAATCGGAACCTTTTCGTTCTTCATTAAGAGACTTATTCGTTTTTAAAAAGCATTCCTTCGTCGGTCGTATAATTTTAAGAGTTAAATAAAAGAAAATACAACAATTTTTTATTAACCATGTTGAACTAACAAAAATTCTGAGTATTTAGCATACATTTAACTTAGTAGGCCTATGTAGTATGGACATTAAATCCACCCAAACTTTTTGCTTTTTAAACGGCAATCACGGAGTCCATCGTAGTCGGAATTTTAGCGAAATCTACGCAAACGCTATTACTAAATCCGAATAGCCACGAACGTCTATATACATACTTTGAATGCATACGTTCGTAGCAATTCAGTCATCGCATTTTCGTAGATTTCACGAAAATCGCAATTCGATGGATTCAGCGATAGCCGAGAATAGCCTTACTGCTCCCGTATTTCACGAACAACCTGACCCCAGCAAAGCATAAGCATGGTTTTCATATAGTGCACAGTACAACAACAGCACTTAACGCCATAAACACTCAGATAACTCAAGGCCTTAACCGAAACCGCCCCTGTGAGAGAACTATTCTAGTAGCGTTGGACCTGTCCAAGGCGTTCGACACTGTCAGTCATTCAACGCTACTAGAATATATAGAGGCCTCCTCACCCCACAGGTGGTCCGCGAATTACCTGATTACCGCGATTGTCAACAAAGTACAGAGCCGCAACAATGTCCTCAAGTCGCTGGCCGGCAGCACTTGGGGCAAAGATAAAGAAACGTTGTTGGCAACATACAAGGCAATTGGCCGACCGGTTCTAAACTATGCAGCACCCGTGTGGTCGCCTGGGACTAGCAGGAGGCAGTGGATGAAGCTACAGACTTGTCAGAACACGGCACTACGAACAGCGACGGGATGACTCCTGATGACGCCCCAACATCACCTACACGACGAGGCCCAGATGCTCCCAGTCAAGGAGCATAATACAATGCTCTGTAAGCAGTTCCTTGTGGCGAGCCACAGACGTGGTCATCCCAGCAAACAGCGGCTTGCAGAAGAGCCTTCGCCCAGGCACGTCAGGAGGCATCTCTACGAACTGACGGACGAAGTCCAGAGGTTCATTAAACAAACTGTGGACCCGTCGGCTTATCGACAGGCCCTGAACGGCAGTCACAGGGTGTCAGTCTCGAGTCATGTACCGGACATTGACGAGACGGAGCTTCATCTGCATCGGAAGACAAAAAACAATAGCCCAACTTCGCTCTGGCTATGCAGCAGGTTAAACTCATACCTGAACAGACTAAACGCAGATGTACCAAATGAGTGTCCGGCATGCGGAGAGACACCTCATCACTCGAAAAATCTCTTCGTATCCCCGAAAACCCGACAACACTAACGCCTTTGTCCCTGTGGACCGACCGAATTGAGGCTGCACGCTTCTTAGGATTACCGTTAGTGGAACTTGACGACAACGACTGAGATATTAACCGATCTGGGCGGGGTTGTTGTAATCGCTACAACAACAACAATATTCATCTAACATCTATTACAAATTAATATACATATCGTCGTTTAAAGTACACAACCGCGTATGTAAGGTAGCATAAATTATTTTCTAGAGTAAAAACACTCATATTTCAAAATGGTGCTCTTTTTTATATAGCACTCGCATTTCTGGCTAGTATATTTCAGGACGAATGCATAAGGCTTGAGCCAAGAGCTTCGGTGAGCAAATCCAATTTTTGTCAAAAAATGTCAGTTAGGCGGTTCTGCAGAACGACGATACGCGGTTTTAACCGACAATATGTATATATTTACAAGTCATAATAATGATTAAATTATTATATATTAAAATACACCTTCAACAAAAATTTGGAAGGCTTAGTACCAAAAACAACGGATAACATGCCTCTTTTTAAAAGGCCCTACCTGTTTTTTATACTCATTTTATAATAAAGCCTATGCTGAATATCGCCATCGTCATCGTCATCGTCGACGATCGTCAGCGCATCAGTAACATGGCTTACAATGGCCGTATCGCCACTTTTACTGACGATGACGATATTCAACATAGGGCGGAATGTCTTTTGCTTCCCCTGTAAAATTAAAACAATTGTTTGTTAGGGCCTTTTTGAATTAAGATGATGATATGTTAGTTACCGCCAAGAAGTTACATATTTTGAATCTGTGGTATTTTAATAGGTGTATGGAATCATAAAAGGTTGTTGTTGTAGCGGCTACAACAACCCCGCCCAGATCGGTTAATATTTCAGTCGTTGTCGTCAAGTTCCACTAACGGCAGCCCTAAGCGTGCAGCCGCCATAGGGTCGGTCCACAAGGATAAAGGCGTTAGGGTTGTCGGGTTTCCGGGCATGCGAAGAGATGTTTCGAGTCGTGAGGGTCTCTCCGCATGCCGCACACTCATTTGGCACATCCGCTTTTGGTCTGCTCAGGTATGAGTTTAATGTACTGCAGTAGCCAGAGCGAAGTTGGGCTATTGTCATCATATTGTCATATCATAAAAGGTCTCAAGATGGCTGCGTTATGTAAATATATACTTTAGGGTGGAGTAATTTAAAATCTAAAGGAGTGTATAGCATATTCCAATTCTACGTTCGATTCGAAAATGACGTTTGACCCTCTTCCAATTCAAAAATTCGCGCGAATTTCACACATCATACATTACATTATTTCGATATATTTTTTTCGAAATTCTTCATTTTCTATTTATTATTTATTTTTAATTTCGACGTTTTAAATTTCGACATATCGTACCGGATCCTTATTACAATTGTAATAGCACGGGTTTGATTTAAAGTCGTCCTGACATACCACCAGATGCAACAATTGTTTCTCCTGTTATATATGTCGCATCATTAGACACTAGAAAAGATACGATACCAGCCATTTCCTCTGGAGTGCCTAGTCTTCTCATAGGTATCCTTGATAGTGCAAGCTCGTTAGCAGACTCACTTTCATACAGCTTTGAGAAAAATAATTAAAAACTGCGACGGGTTTTGGGTTTAAGTAAATATTACCGCTTTTGAAAATTTAGTTTTAATAATCCCTGGAGCTAAACAATTAACGCGTATTCCTTCAGGTGCCAAATCTTTTGCCGCGGCTTTGGTTAATCCAATCAAAGCCGTTTTGCTTACAGAATATGCGCCTAACAACTGAAAAAACACATCATTTAATTAAAAAAACTCAAACAAGTAAATCTTTACCTCAAATGCATCATATCCTGCGATAGAAGACACGAAAACTATACTAGAATTTTTTTCTTTTCGTAAGTACGGCAAAGCTTCCTTCGCTAGCAAATAAGAAGACTTTACATTTACATCAAATATTTTGTCCCAAACGCCCTCGTCGCACTCCAAAACTGCACCCACTGCTGGGTTGGTGGCAGCATTGGATACCAATATATTCAATTTTCCATATTTACGTATTGTTTCGTCGAAAAGACGTTGGCGATCTTTTGAATCTCCTACGTGACATTTTAAACCAATAACATTAAGATTTAATCTGCGTAGACGATCAACGGCACTATCCACGTTTACTTCTTTACGGCTGCTTATAACTACAGATGCACCATCTTCGGCAAGACGTTTGGCAATTGAAAATCCAATGCTATACAAAGTGAGCGCATTAGAGAAAAGGTTTAGTTTTTATAGTAATTTATGTATATGCGCACATAATTGTTATACTTACCCTTCTGTAGAAGCAGTGACAACTGCAACTTTCCCTTCTAATCGCCTCATATTTTTATCCGTAGCAGAAGGAACATTATTGCCTGATAAGCGTTTGTGGCAATGATTTATTGCAACACCCGATTTATCAGCTGTATGACAAAGATTTTATAAAAAATATTTCTAAACGACCTTTAAACCTTATAAGCTGTAACTTACTTCCAGTGCATCCAGGAAAAGCTTTTGATACTATCTGTTTTCTGACAAGTAGCATTGTAAAAAAAAAAACTATATATATATACTACTGGTTTTTCCTTGTACGTATCTCCAAATTAGGCTCTTTTATATATTTTTTGCGGTCTTGGTTTGTTGTGACCCTCAACAGTCAAATTATTTCAACACGTACTTGATAGTTGCAAGTGCAAGTTGCATGTGACAACACAACAAACATTTAGGTTTGAGCATGGTGGAATAATAACACCATGGGTTTGAGCTCAACTTGAGATTAAGTTGAGGACTAAACGCCCGTCCACACATGAATCAAAAACACAGATCACGTAAGAACGCGACGTTGTATTTGTAACTGGTTTTGAGAAAAAAGCTTGCGAAAGCGGGTTCGTCAGATGAGCGTTTGTTTACATCACAAGTACCACTATTTTACACTTTTATTCAAGTAAAGAAGAGTTAATTCAACATGACAACACATTTTAAAGCATTTTGTTGCATCATTTTACCTAAATTGTGCGTTTAAAGTGGCTGACAATAATTTTGGCTAATTTTGGTTTTCGTTGTTTTCTTTGCTTTGTTTACTTTTCGCTCGTTTTCCAGTGAAACAAGATGGCGTAGAACCCGCTAAAAATCGACTTTTCTCACTCTCTTGTTTTTACGTGATCTTGTGTCTTTCGTTCATTCCGTCCACATAGAACTTTGGCGTCGCGTTAGCGTTGGCGTCGTTTCAACAGCTGACTATGAATACATGAATTCAAATGCAGCCGTCCACATAGCCAAAATTCTACGACGCTCACGCCAACACAAAGCAAAAAGATGGCCAACTCTCAACTTTTCGCGTGCGTCGCTCGTCAGCTGTTGCGAATAAATAACATTATGTGAAATATTTTTCTTTCTAATCAAGTGCGGGCAAGAAATCTCGTTTTTAATGCAATTATTGACATGAAATATTAATTTATCTGTCGTTGTTATGTTAATTTAGTGGCCCAAGCATTCACTACCAAGCGTTCATTGTAGCAAGCATATTTTTAACGTGCGTTCTGTCAAACCAACGCCAATGCCAAAGCCAACGCGAAAGTTCCATGTGGACCGGTTTTAAGGTTTTTTCAAATCTCTAATTGGGTATCCCCAATAAACACCAAAAAAAAAATATTTCTCCAACCTTGGAGAAATTCATAGTTCTCAAGTTGATATCCAACATTATTCTCCAACTCATCTCTAACCGACGCGCAGATACGTAAAAAGCGATGGAGAAACGAACTTTTAATTATGAAGAAAAAAACTAAAGCTATATAAAGAGGAAAATCACCAACAAAAAGTAATAATCTTCAAAGTATAAATAATCTTGAAAGAAAATAAAACGCGAAGTGAATCAAGTGGTAAAACTATGTTCACATATCAATATTATCTCAATCAAAGCTCGTTTTTTAATCACCCCGTTTACACAGGCAAATCTCAGATTATTAGCCGTCAAATTTGTTGTGCTTGTTATTCTCACATCTCAACTAAAAGTTATATTTCTTCTCTGTGCCACCGTGATCACGTTTTTCTGCTATAATAAGCATTATAAATATATTTTAACTTAACATTTTATTAAAAATACCTTTACAAACCTCTTACTTGCTAGCGTACATTTTTGTTTACTTTTACATTTGGCATTTCTCCTCTCTTTCGCAAAAACAATCGATAAAACTAGGATGGACACCGAAAAGTTATCGGTTAAATCTGAGATTATTTTATAATTACAGATTAACAAGGGACGAATTTTATATGGCTAATCTCTTGTTATAATTACAGATTAGGGTGCTAAGCTCGAAAAAGAGGATAATCTACTTATATGTGAACCTAGTATAAAATTACTGTTGGACTGTTTACTGTAAAGTGAGTTATTGTAATACGATAGTGATTAACTACATATACAAAAGGAAAAATTAATATTAAAATTCCTCTATGTATGCCGTTTCAATCAAAAAGGTATAAAGTATTTTACTATTTCAATTTCAGTATTTCAATGATATGTTTGAAAGCAATTGGAAAATTATATTGGAGTTCAAGTTGAGAACTAGAATTTTTTAAATTTGAGAAACAGTCATTTCTTCATACAATGAAAAAAAAAACCTTTTTGTTGAGAACGCAATGATCCTCAGCTTGAGGTACTGTTGAGAAACAACGTTGGAGATTTGAGAAAACCCGTAGTTCTCTACTTAATTCCAAGTTGAGCTCAAACCTAACCGTCGAAGCAGAATTGCAGCGTACGGCGCAAAAAACTGCTGCGTACGTACGCTGTCAAAATAAAAAACCATTTGCACTTGGGAAAACGAACACAATTGGCAACGTAAGCGTAGCAGCGCAAAGCTGCCGTACGTCGGAGTAAATCGATTTCTATTTTCTACGCCACGTACGAGCGCACAGGGTTGCTTTAGAATGCCAAATGTCAATTACAAACCAAACATATGTACATACACAAACAGAAGTGGCAAAATTTGTTAAATTCTTAATTCATAATTATCGAAGATATTTAGGAAATGGATTTACATTTCAACGAAAAATTAATTGAAGAAGTGAGGAAGTATGGGTGCATATACGATTTGTCTGCAGCCGACTACAGGAACGTCTTCAAAAAAGACAAAATATGGACACAAATTGGAGTTGCACTAAATACAAAAGGTATAAAACTATATGTATATTAGAATATTATAATATATTAAACTGAGGCTCGGGCTGTCCAGACGAAGTGTGCAGGAAGCGGTGGAAAACGCTCCGCGATTCCTTCAAACAGCATATGCGAAATGAGAAGCTGACGACAGGCAGTGGAGCACCCGCTCCAAGCCAAAAGTGGAAGTACGCAGATAATATGTCTTTTTTTGAGAGAAGTTAGAGACTGCAGGCCGTGAGTATTGTTTTTTGTTTCCATTGATGGGGAAATTTATATGGAATATTAAATTTAACTAGAACAATTGGAACCAGAATGCAAAACGATGATGACAATACTGTTGCAGACCACTCTCAAACAGAAAAGTCTATAATTATAAATTAATTACCAGAAAAAATCTATATCATTTTCAAAAAGCTTAGGGCGATCGGTACCAATTATTGAAAAACCTTTACTACCTTCCTTTAGAAGAAGACTTAATATGAGAATATAGTACGTAGCACCCCACGCTTTTTGAAAATGATATAGATTTTTTCTGGTAATTAATTTATAATTATGTATATTAAATATTATTTTTGACTTTTTAGATCTATCTGCCATTAAAGCGTGTTTTCTAGTTTTTAAGCTATTATTTATTTATACTATATAGACTACAAAACTGCATACACAAACAAGTTTTAGAAATTCTGATTACAAAGTTTGAAATTTTGTAAAATATTTTTTTAAATTTTAGGTAATTTTGTGAATTATGTACAACGTTTTAAC
>NW_016157598.1:93593-128477 GCF_001687245.7 Rhagoletis zephyria | reverse complement strand
ACGTGCGCTAATTCACAAATTAAGCAATGCGGAATGCCGACCCAAAAACGCTTACTTATCTTTACATTTCATACAATATATTTTAAAAATTACAATAGTCGACGAGAAATCAGACCTGTGGCATTTTATCATATTCCTAATGTAAAATTTTCCGATGAATCCGAATCCTAAGTCAAAAGAGAAAACAAGTAGAACAGTTTTCGAGATATAGCCAAATTTCAGTTTTCTGAAGATATGAAAAATGGGCACTTACATAATATAAAGCAGTTTTAGATATAGTGGGCCAATATCAAACTTCTTTTAACATTAATAAACCTTTTTAAATTTGCCATCATCTAAGTTAACAACATTTTACAAATGAGTTTAATGGTTTATTAGCTACTTGGCGTGTTCACAACAGTATCGTAAGTGTCGTAAATAAGTATTTAGAATGCTTTAATCCAAATTTTGTTAAGCAGTGTGAAGATGCATGCTATGACTTTTATGGTACCTTGAGGGCCCCCAAAATATATTTTTAGCTTTTTAAATTTTACGACATGCAACAGTACGACACTTACGATACTGTTGTGAACACACCAATTAGCTAATAAACCATTAAACTCATTTGTAAAATGTTGTTAACTTAGATGATGGCAAATTTAAAAAGGTTTATTAATGTTAAAAGAAGTTTGATATTGGCCCACTATATCTAAAACTGCTTTATATTATGTAAGTGCCCGTTTTTCATATCTTCAGAAAACTGAAATTTGGCTATATCTCGAAAACTGTTCTACTTTTTTTTATATTTTGCCTTAAGATTCGGATGAATTGGAAAATTTTTTAATCACAATTCATATAAAAATTTTTTATTTATTATTTCTGTAAACAAAAAGAACAGTAGTGTGCAAAGCCTAAGCAATGAAAAGCAATTTAATTTTTTTTCTGCCACTAATTTTTATTTATTTAGTTGATTCTTTTTTTATAAAAATATAGTTCAGTCTATGTTTAATATACACAGTATAACAGACAGCCTTGCAAATCGACATTTGCTTCAACTTATCTTACATACACGCAGTATTGTGCAAAACTCAAGCAACAAAAAGCACTGCTACAATAATTATTCATTTATTTGATTGTTTTAACTTTATAAAAATATTTTTCATATTTGATTTATATGGTATGTTTTATAGAATGAAAAATATTTTTATAAAGTTAAAACAATCAAATAAATGAATAATTATTGTAGCAGTGCTTTTTGTTGCTTGAGTTTTGCACAATACTGCGTGTATGTAAGATAAGTTGAAGCAAATGTCGATTTGCAATACTGCACTTAATGCAAAAATATGTACAATACAAAAATGACCACACTGGAACAAAACTTAAATTTATTTATGCATACCTTAACTATTTTAATATATTTCCAGAATATTGATATAAAATAAAATAAAAAAATCATTTACTTTCAGTTCGATTTATTAGAATTGCAGGTAGTTTGTGTATGTTAAACTATTTGTAAAAAGCACTCAGTTATTAGTTGCAGTTAAATAGTTAGCAATAGTTTCCCTAAGGTTAAATGCTTCCTCAGATGAGCGATTTGTTTGCCCTATTCTGACAGAGTTCATTGAAGTGTCTGTGTCTCTACAAGTACCTGGAATTAAACTTCCATTTACTTCATGATCGACTAAATTCTCGTTAAAATAGTTGGGGTCTCTATCCAGCATAAGATAGTTATGTAACACAATTGTTGCTAAAATTATTTTATCTACATTCTTGGGCGCGGCATGAATGGGCTTATGTAGAACCCTCCATCTCTTTGATAAAATGCCGAATGCATTTTCAATATGTACTCGCATTAAATTCGGTCGCATTAAATTCGGTTTTAGTGGAAACGCACTGTCACCAACAAAGAAATATGGGGAATTTATGTTAGATCCTGCAATATAAAAAATTTTAGTGGATTATGCATATTTAGAAACGGAATCAAATTCGGTAATACCTGGAAGATAATCTTGTGAGGGTATGTCAAGTTCTGCCCTTAAAATCATTTTCCCAAATGCACTTTTCGATAAAACACCACCGTCGCTTTGACTTCCGAGTGCTCCCACATCCACATAAGTAAATGTGTAGTTAGAATCACAAGTGGCGAGTAGGACTATGCTAAATGTTTTTTTGTAGTTAAAAAACAAAGAGCCACTGTTAATTGGGCGTACAATATTAACATGTTTGCCGTCAATTGCGCCCAGGCAATGAGGCATTCCTGTTTTTGCGTAAAACCTTAGAATGTATACAAAATTTGGCATTTTTAAATTCATACGGAATAAGTAGAGAAAAAACCTGTCGGCAATGTTTCTTAATTCTCTTACATTCGGCTTGGCAACATAAATATCATGTAGTTCGCTCCAAATTGCTTCACATGTATCGTAAACGACTTGCCGGACTGTTGAAGCTCCCATTTTATGCGACCAAGCTAAAAATTGGGGACCACACCCCTGTGATAAGTACCTGAGATTTTCGTAAAAATAAATGTTTAGGCACTGTAACTCGACAAGAATATTTAATATATTTTCATAACTGCATATGTACTTACAGCAAGGTCAATCCCAAACGAGTTTCTGGTGCGATTGGCGCTCGTCTTGAATATCGTTGGAGTTTTTCCGTCAACAAAACTAGCAATGTATTAAACTTTTCCACAGTCATCCTCGTTGCTTTAAAAAAATCCTCTTGGTCTGAAATTTTCATTTGAGAAAGGCTTGTTTCAAAAAACCCCAGCTCATTTCTCTGAATGTTCAAAGGACGAACCCACCATCGTCTCCTTAAACGTTGTGCAGCGTAAGTGTAAGCCTCATACAAAGTATACACGACGGATACTATTTGTAATATCTGATAAACTTTTAATAGTCTAGAATTCATTGCAACAATTCAAGTCGTTCACTTTCACACAACCGTTGACGTTCGAATAAAATTTAAGTTTTTCTTACGCTGATACGTTACGTTCCAATTGTGTGCTTAACGGTCGTATTTTCGTATTGTGACAACGCATATACGTATTTGCGAGGTGCGTCTTTGCGTCATACGCTGCAATTCTGCTTCGACGGTAATTGTTTAATGGGAATGTTGCCATTTCTGCGCAGGGTTGAAATTTTTGGAATTGCTTTCTGTATGTTTCAAATTTTACCGCCTTTGTTATTTTATTACCAGTAGCTTTGCAAGTAGCTCGAAAATAGGCTAGTAAAAGATTGGAATATATCAGTGGTATTCATCCAAACCGATAACTTTATCAAGCAGATAATCTTATAAGTTTACGTAGTCTGTTACATGGTTATAGAGCACAGTATCACTAACTTTATACTACTAGCACAAGGATAAAGAAATTATAGAAACTAACTCACTAAATGTGAAAAATTTTATTTGCGAGATGATATCTATTTAAATAAATCTCCTTCTTAATCATCACACTGCGGAATGTCTCCATCCTTGGCGCTTCTTCTTTAAAAACCTTTTGTAGGAGTCGTTTGATGCACTGGATTAGTCGCTCCCAGCAGCCCCCACTATTTGGATCTGCGGGACAGTTGAACACCCATTCGATTTTATTCTTAGACATCGACCATCCTCTCCGACTCCTTCATCTCCCTCTGCGCTCCGACAAAGTTATTGCCATTATCGCTTCGAATGCGTATGGGCACTCCACGACGATTAACGAAATTTCGAAGACACATGATAAACGCATCTGTGGAAAGACTTTCAGCTAACTAAAGGTGCACTGCTGGAGTCGTCAAGCATGTAAACAATGCAATCCATCGCTTCTCTCTGCGCCCGCTGCAACTCCACTGTATGTGAAGGGTCGGACGTAAGGTGTTAGACGGTCTTTGAGTAGCAGGCCTATCAATGGTGCTGCCGGTTTTGCTCTGTCGTATTACAAGTCGGGCAGTGTTTCTTGACATACTTCACAACTCTGCGAATGGCAGGAATCCAATATCGTTGTCGAATTTCGTTGGTGTCGTTTTCGGTGGTGTTCAGTTACAATTAATTTTGTAACATAATTGTCTGTCCGCAAAATAATCGGGCGGCGTGCAGAAAGTGGTAGACAGTATGCTGCGTCTAATCTTCCGTAGACTCGGAGTAGACCTTCTTCGTCTAAGTAAGGCGCTAGCGGATGTAGGTAGCTATTCTTTGGCAGGGCAATCTTCTTCCTTAGCAAATCGATCTCGTTTTGATAGGCTTGTTGTTGTACTATGCGGCATATTTACTTTTCAGCGGCAGTCAGTTCATCGGTTTGCAGTTCTTCTTTGCGTACTTCCCTCCTGGCATTCCTGACAAAACGCAATACCCTGGCCAGGACTCTAACTAGCGTCAGAAAGGAAGAAAATTTAGTAAAATTGATTAACGGCTCACCTGCGGTACAGAGAAGAAGCTTTCGACTAGTTAGCTCCTCGTTGGCACATTCGACGGATGACAGCATAGTTTCTCGCGACCATTGTCCCTCTTGCTGATACAGAAACTCTGGTCCACGTAGCCAACGGGTGTTTATTGACGGCTCAGGTATCGATACGGCACGTGTGGCATCATCTGCCACATTTAACGCTGTGGGTATCCAGCGCCACTATTCCGCCGTCGTTGTTGACAGGATTTCCACAATCCTATGCGCCACGAATGGCTTATACGCTCGGGTGTGGGAACGTATCCAGATGATTACGGTCTGCGAATCGCTCCAAAAGGTTGTACTGTCACACTTCTTCTTCACACTACTTCTACCACGTCCCCCTGACTGACTCGTAAATAGGCGATGGCGGCGTATGCGTCTGTACTAGCGTCGACAAAGATGTGCAGTTGGACGTTATCGGCACTTGGTAACATACTCGAATAAAACGAGGTACAGCGTGTGAGTTCACATATTGATATTTAGTCCACCAAGCCTTCCATTGCTTGGCTAGCGGATGCGGCAGTTGTTCATCCCACGTAATGTTCTGTTTTCACGTCGACTGAATCAACAATTTCGCATCAATTGTGATGTTTGCCAAAAAGCCGAAAGGATCGTAGATTGACGTTACGATACCTAGTAACTTTCTCTTCGTTGGAGGCCGTTCGCAACGCAGAATGTCTGCAGGTATTTTAAGAAATTTGAAGTGAAACTCGAAGGCATCGGAGGAAGTGTTCCAATACATGCCAAGTACCTTGTCGGCGGCCGCTCTTTTCTCCATATTGGCAACTGTTAACTGCATATCGTTCTCACTATTTAGTCTCGCTTGCAAAGATTTGTGGTTCGACACGAACTTTCGAAGCAGGAAACCAGCTTCGGCATTAATTCCAACTGCCTTATAGTTTTTTCGGCTTCTTTGACGTCTTGGAAACTGATCACAAGGCCATCAACGTATGTTTTGTTGATAACGGCATCGACACCCTTTGGTCGCTGGGAAATGAACTTGCTGGCATTTGTATTTTTTACATATTCTGCGCAACACGGAGAACAGGCAGCGCCGAATATTATTGACGTCTTAATATAAACTCGTATTGGTTGGCTGGTATCGCCATCTCTCCACAGAAAACGTTGTCAGTCTTGGTCTTCGAGTCTGATCCATTTTTTCATTTCCTCAATGTCGCCCGCAACCGCAACGACGTCTTGGAAAAATTTGAAAAGTATAGAGATAGGCGACTGAACCTTCTCTGGCCCTTTGAGTAGTACGCTGTTGAGTGACACGTTTGATGCCTCGCCTAACCTTTGCTAATATACTTCTCGATTTCTCTTTTGTAGCTTTTGGCGAATTGCATGTCTCTTATCAAGCACGACTCGATGTTGAACAGACGCTTTTGTGCCATGTCGTAACTATCTGGTAGCTTCACGTCGTCTTTCCGCCACAAAAGACATACTTCGTAACGGAATCCATCGTACTTTGTGGTTTCTGCTAAGAATCTTTTGGCTCGGCTGTAGTCGTCGGATTCCAGGGTGGCGTTGACTGGTGATCTCACTACTAACGTATCACTTGCGATATAATCTTGCACCAACTGGTGTAGCTGCTTCATACGTGTAGCATCACTCAAGACGTGGTGGCCTGTGAACCCTGCAGTGGTCCGTATGCAACCTATCCCAAATTTGTTTCAGCGGCAATTGGTTGGTTGTGCCCGTCGTCCACGATATTACGCGCGACACCGAGGAATGAGTTGTCAAGTCCCAGTAGTAAGTCTGGCTTAACGTTGGAGTAGCTTGGCAGTGGCACGGTTTTAAAGTGCTTAAACTTGCTTCGATCGAAGGACTGTATGGGTAAATCTAATGCCTTGGTTATAATGCACGGGGCGAATCGTAACAAATCGCGGCGAATTCGTAAGGATCTATTGATTTTAGATGTTTGCGTTCAAGTGCATTATAATCGTTCGAATTCATTGCCCATACAATTCATAATTGAGTGACAGTTCACTCCGTTCCGTTACTTCCTTATAATCCAGGCATAAATTTCGAATGGTTCGTACGTTTTTTATGGCGAATGTACGGTTCGTGGCCTGCCTTGTAGTTCTACTGTTACTCTACGCGATTTTCTGAGCTATTGTTTTTTTCCATACCACTGTAGAGACAGTAGTGAAGTCTGCCCTTGCGGACCTAAGCTGGTGGCGACACTATCGTTTAGCAATGATATGGACGCACCTTCGTCAAACATTGCGTAGTTCTCCACCTTTCCCCGCCCCGAGGTCAAAATAACGTCACTGGCAATACTTTGAACAGGGTTGTCTGGCTTTCTAGATGGCAATTAAAAACATGTTCGACTTGATTGGCTGGTGTCCCGGTCGATGAGTGCAATAGTCGGTGGTGCTTTCGTTGGCAACCGTTTATACCACACGACGCCTTCCGTTGGCACGTCGACAGGTTGTGTCCACTGACAAGACACCGAAGCAAAGCTGATGGCGTTTGACGAGATCCCATCTATCGTTGACACTATACGACTTAAAGGCTTGGCATTCCGTCAGTGTGTGCCCTTGGCTGCACTGGAAGCATCGCGGTGGCTGTCGTTGATCGCGTTGTGCCTCGTTGCTGTGTACCACTCGCCGGCTACCACCTGCTGCTAGCGCTGTCTGCCGGTTATTTGAAGCTGGTAGAACGACGTGTATTGTGAGTATGTGGCGGGAAACTCGACAGAAGTGGCGGGAAACTTGACTGAAGTGGCGGGAAACTCAACTGAAGTGGCTGGAAACTCGACTGAAGTGGTGGTAAACTTAACTGAAGTGCGGAAAACTCATACAGAAGTGGCGGGAAACTCGACTGAAGTGACGGAAAACTCAATTGTACTGCAGCAACTTCAACGCGTTGCTCTAGGCTCCATTTACTCTGGCAGGTTACGTGAAAAGGCACGGCAATGGCTCCTTTCAATAATGCGGCGATGATTTTCAGGGCTCGAATTGGAATCTAGGCGCTGGCGACGGTTCGTTGGGAATTTCCACGATTCAACATGAACTTATGGTGCTTGTTGAATTAGCCGAGCTCTGGCTACACAAAATGGTTGCTACTGTGCACAAGTCTGCGGCGGCTAATCGGCAAATTCCTTTTCATTTGCAGAATCGGAGACAAGTTTTAGACCTTTTTAGAGACTTGCGTTTGTATGTAGCAAAATTACTGTTTATTAACCATTTAAGGAAATTACAAATATACTTTACGAATGCACGACGATTAAAAATAAGCAAATTGCACTTTTTCCACGACGATGAAAAGCGAAGCTAATAGGGCTAATAGGGTGAAAGTAAAAATCGCCTCGTCCGAACGGCCTTTCAAATATTCGCTTTGGCGCCAGCCAACTTGGAGCTCGTTCAACTATTTTCCTTGCAACCCTGCGTTTGTTTACATTCTGTATACATACTTTTTTCTTTTTTACTTTTATACTTTTATTTTATCTTTCAGCTTCGCTAAAAGCACTTCCACCAACGCTTGTCTTACCAAATTTACGCCAATTGATAAAATTTTGCGATTTAAATTTATTTTCAATAATGTAAATAACAATTCGTCTGAATCGAAAATCGCCTCGTCGGAATAGGGATGTCAACTTTTTCACTTTCTCATTCAACTTCGCATTCAACTTTCGTTGCCTGTAAAATCACCTTGTGCGAATGCCCTATAAGTAAACCTAAATCGACGATAAAAAAACTAAAAATTGTGTCTCCATCTGCTAGCAATCGTAAAATATGAGTGAGTATGATCGGTGTTGGCTGCAGTTCTGACAGCTTGACAAAATGTAGTGCTGCCACATGTTAGGTTCATTTAGTAGTCGTTCATATACGGTTTACAATGCATTTATAAGGTTTGATGAATACCCTTATTGAGCTTTTTGGACTTGCACGAGCATGTGTGGCCGTACAGTAAAGCTTGAAACACATTGGAAACGATGGGCTACTTACCACAGCTGTGAAATTATTTTAGCGATTACAGAGCTACACTCCGACTGTGGTTGTGGCCAGAATATATCTTTTTTTTTCTACCGACAGATAAGGTGCTCCCTCTTACTTTATGTCAAACTCATTGAAATTCATTTTGTCACTGCCACGTTCAAAAGGTCATCTCGCCATGGACAGAGCGTTTAGATAATGAACCGGCATGGGCAGAGCACGAGCACACGCTTAAAGAGCGTAATCATCGTGTGTACGTATACAAGCAAGAGACTAAAGCTGATGCCAGATAAAACTTTGTAGCTTTGCGTGACATTTATAACTTTGCCAGCAAAGCGCCAGACGCAAAAGGTATGCCACAATGAACGCCAAGAAAACAATGTTGTACCGCTTTTTTACTCATCAAAGTTGCTGTGGATTTTAATTATTTTGATTTAAAATTATCAGCAATGTAATTAAGTTTTATGTTTCTGCATGAAAACCCGAATTTGGACGAAACAAAATAAATATTAAACCGGCTGATTGTCAAAGCGCGCAAAAAGATGGGAGTTGACCATCTTTTCGCTTCGCGCTGCCGCTTCAACGATTTATGTGGCATGCTTTGTGCATTTTCATACAATTCATCTTATCTGTCAAAGCGAATCTGTCAAGTAAAGCGAAGCAAAAGTTTTATGTGACATCAGCTTAACGATGAGAACGCGACAGCATGCAAAATGAATAAGGCACACTAACACATTCTCACTTTTAGCTAACGCTTGTTTGGGGTAGTGCCCACCTCTTATAATGAAGGAATAATAAATTGGAAGCTGTGGCTCGTAGCTTGTCGTTCTCGATGTGTTCAGCTCTTAAGTTCGACAGGTTCTGGTTTTACATACATCGATTAAAATCATTTATCGACACCGAATTTATTCGATGTTTCTGAAGCATCGGTTAAAATCGCGCGACTATGCGTATCGTTCCATTACTAGCGGCGTTGAAATCTCAAACAATTTTGTATCGTGCATGATACAATAATTAAAGGTTTGGGGCATAATCAAGTACGGCATGATACGAAACTTTTTCTCGTGAGATCTCAGTGAAAAGGCTCATTTTTATAACATCCCCCAATATTACCACAGCAGTGGAAATCATATAGTTTCATATCATGTCATCCTTAGCATAATTAAGTAAAATACAAGTACAAGGAATATGTAGAGATACGTTTTGTTATTCATTTATTTACTGTAGGAAAACATTGATACATTTTTCTACAAGCAGTTCTGAAGTTTCACTACAGCGTGAGAGCTGATCGAAGTTCAAAATAGAAAATATACAGCCCTCATCATGAACGTGTCGACATCAACCAGAAAAATCCAAATTGAGCAAAGTGTGCCAAGTGGTTCAGTTGGAAAAGGCCCTTACGATATAGAGCGCAGTGTGGATCCGAATGAAGTGGTTATTAGGCGTAAATTAGGTAATTAAAATTGCAATCTACTTTATTTAAAACTTAAATAAAACATGTCGACGCAAGCATATGTTCATATGTATATGACGGAATACCTAATCCATAACAAAATTAGCAATGCAAAACAACAATCAACATTCTGCGTGAATGTAAAAATGTCACTTGAAAATGGATAAATATAAAGGTAGAAGTGGACCCTACTGAAAATCACCAATCAACATTCTGCGTGGAAGTAAAACTGTTGCAGGAAGTCGATACATTCTGCGGCAGAATTGGACGCTACTAAAAAACAACAATCAACATTCACATAAAGTTTTGGAACATTCCTGCTATCAACAACAATTAAAAAGATTAATGCGGAAGTAAGTATAACCAGTTCTAAAGCTTCTTATTTCATTCCTATGACCATGATACAAAAAGAAGGTAGTTTCACTTCAAAATTTTTGACAAAAAATGGGATGAAATTAGCATTTTCGCAAAGAAAAATCAGACTCGTGTTAGGCCATCAGCAGTATTTATGCGCAAAACTCCTTCCCGCGGTGGTGGCCTTCGGGGCGCTATAAAAAATGGCCTCATCCATGCGCAAAATCCCCCTCCAATTTACAAAAAAAGTGCATATTTCAAACCAAAATTTTAATTTTAAATTAAAACTATCCTTTGGCTAGACATATATGGCCACTTCTACAAGAAAGTAAACTAGCCCGATTTTTTCTTTCTTTCAAATATTGAACATATTAGTGATTATTGGTATTCACTGTATCTGTCAGCTAGTTATGACACTAATTCTTATCACATGTCCAAGCATTTTGTGTTTAATATTTTGCTCCTTTTGTCGAAGGAATTTTCACGAACCTAAAAACAGTTTTAGATACTAAAACAAGGAAAAGTACAAAAATATAAGCTTTCCTTGATTTATTTTGGCCGATTAAGTTCTGAACGATAGAAAATAAATTAGTTTAACAGTTAGCGAAAAAGTTCTTTAGAACTCCTATTAAGTCGTAATGAAATGTACCGCAAATGTTAAGTTTAACATACCAGTGAAAAACTAACAAAGCTGTTTTTTGGATAATTAAGTACCCTTTCCCAAAGAATATACACTTGTGGTCAGCTAATTAATCCAGCAACATTTTGATCAATTTTGGCTATTTTGCTTTCGTTTATTTAATGTTTATTATTTTTCCCTAAAAGTCTAGCTCATTATATAACAAACATTATATAAATCCAGATTTCAAACTTTGTCCAAAGATTATGAAAAATCTGCAAAGTTTCAGCTAAATTTTCAACTTTTTATTCAGATTTTTTTTAGAATTTTTTGAGTATGCAGTTAAATGCTGAAAAATTAAAGAAAAAAAATTTTACGTTTGTATGATTTTTTGCAAAATACTTGAAATTAATTTCAAATAGGAAATATTTAATTAGAAAATATTTTTAATTTGCCATCTATACTGANACAAACATTATATAAATCCAGATTTCAAACTTTGTCCAAAGATTATGAAAAATCTGCAAAGTTTCAGCTAAATTTTCAACTTTTTATTCAGATTTTTTTTAGAATTTTTTGAGTATGCAGTTAAATGCTGAAAAATTAAAGAAAAAAAATTTTACGTTTGTATGATTTTTTTGCAAAATACTTGAAATTAATTTCAAATAGGAAATATTTAATTAGAAAATATTTTTAATTTGCCATCTATACTGTTATACATATATTTTGAAAGCCGTTTTTTTCTAACCGAAAAACTTGAGAACAGCTGTACCGATATTTTTGAAATTTTGGGCCTCGACTGTAAACCCTCAAAGAATGGTAATAGAAGAGGCACCTCCCATACAAACTTAAGTTTTTACAAAACATATCTCTGGAAGTATTCATCGTAGAGTGCTGCAACTTAGTATGGAGATATATAATATCAACGCCAAACTCAGGCAAAAATGAGAGTTATTGAAAAAGGGGGCGTAGAACCTCCCATACAAACTGAATTTCTCACATTAGAATGTGTATGTGGTGTGAGAAATTCAGTTTGTATGGGAGGTGTCCCGCCCTCTTTTTCAATAACTCCCTTTTTTCCATAAATTTGGCGTTGGTGTTATATATCTTTGTACTACTAAATTGCAGCACTCGACGATGAATACTTCCAGAGACATGTTGTGTGAAAACTTCAGTTTGTATGGGAGGTGCCACATCCTCTTGATATATCGAGATTACTTTTGATCTATTATCATCCTTGGATAGTCTGGAGTCGATCCCCAAAATTTCAAAAATATCGGGCTGTTCTCGAGTTTTTCGAACAGAAAAAAAACGACAAAAAAACGGCTTTCAAAATATATATTAGTATAAATCTATTTATATAAAAGAGGATGTATGTATGTGTCTATGTAGCTTATAGACTCCGAAACCACTCAGCGGATTTTGTTAAAATTTCCAGGATAGCTTCATAGAAATCCGGAGAGTGTTCCTGTGAAGTTTGGCTATTTTTGAAAGAGTTGCCACCTGTCAGAAAAATAAAATTTATTTAAATATGCAAGTAAAGTATTGTATGTAGATATCAAATGGAAGGTATTTGGGAAAGATATTTAAGAAAATTTACACCAAAAAATATTTTAATTAGTGTTGCCACCTGGTAAAAAATTGAAAAATAATGAATAATGCAATTCACACCAAATATATACTATATGTGTATCAAACGGAAGGTATTGGAGAAACATTTACATATTTTTGAGTAGAGTTGCCACCTCTTTCAAAAAAACTAAAATCACATAAATGTGTACATTAAAAATTATTTCGCAGGATCCGTTTCAAACGGGAGCTATCGGGAAATGTTTCAGTCAAGACCAATTATCATATAGGATTGCCACATACCTAAGAAAATAAAATCGGATAATATTTAAAAAAAATAACAAAGATATATAGTGCGATAAACTTCAAAGTCTGGCAAACCGAAAGCTTACCAGAATGAAAATGCCGATTCCAAATTTTTAAATCTATATGTGTGCATATGTATGCACGTTAATGCCAGAGTTGTAAAAAATTTCACCAGGTTGCAATTTAAAAACCGAATTCGTTTAATATTTAAAAACTAAAAAAGTGCTCAATATTAATGCATAATTTAATAAGGCTTAAAAAATATAATAAAATTTTTAATAACGATTTGTGCAAACGCAAAAAGAGTTTTTAGTTGCTGATCAGAAAAAGCTTATAACAAAATCATGCAACGTGTAATCAAAGGAGATGGCGGAATTATCTTCCTAGATGATCCAGGAGGTGCGGGGAAAACTTTTCTCATCAATTTAATATCGGCGTCAGTTCGAATGCGAAATGGGATTGCAGTAGCAGTAGCATTACCTGGGATTGCATCAACACTACTTGATGGCGGATGTACAGCGAATTCAGCACTTAAGCTTCCATTGAATTTGAAGCAGAACGAAACACCTACATGCAACATCAGCAAAAACTCTGGTATGACCATAGTCCTTAAAACGTACAAAATTATAATTTGGGACGAATGCACCATGACACATAAGAAATCGCTCGAAGCAGTTGAGCGAGCTATGCAAGATTTTCGTGGAAAAGATCAACCGATGGGAGGCGCTGGTATACTTCTTGCAGGTGACTTTCCTCAAACATTACCCGTTATACCTCGAACAACGGCTACAGAGGTATTGAACGCGTGCTCAAAAGTATAGCATCTGTAGAACTATGTTGAAAAAATTACGCTCCCAACAAATGTGCGTGCATTTGCTGCAAGATGCGTCTGCCCAAATATTTTCAAAGCAACTTTTGGATATCGGAAACGGTGAAGTTTTATTGATCGCACAACAAATGAGATATCATTTCCGTCCCAGAGCATTCAAGACACCATCGACAGAGTATTTCCGAACTTAGCGATCAACTACCGATATCCGGAATGGCTCCGCACACGTGCAATTTTAGCTCCGAAGAACGATGATGTTAGTAAATTAAACGGTCAAATTCAATTGAAAATTCTAGGAGAAGCAGTCGAATATAAATCGATTGATGCAGTAATGGATAAAGATCAAGCTGTTAATTATCCAACTGAATTTCTTAATTCTGTGGAGCCACCTGGAATGCCTCCTCATTCGTTGGCGTTAAAGGTTGGATCACCAGTGATGCTTATTCGGAACTTGAATGCGCCAAAACTGTGCAACGGAACCAGTGATAAAAAAAAACTAACACCGAATTGCTGATTCCACGTATACCGATGATTTCAAACGATTTACCGCTCGAATTCAAGCGGCTTCAATTCCCATTGCGTCTTATTTTTGCAATAACTATAAATAAAGCACAAGGGCAATCATTAACTATAGCGGGTTTGGATTTGAATGTGCTTTTCACATGGCCAATTATACGTCGCCTGTTCACGAGTTGGGTCACCACAAAATTTATATATTTACACACCAAATGGAAAAACTTAAAATATTGTTTATCTGTTAGCATTAAGGTAAATAAAAAGGTCTTCAGTTTCAAAACTTTCTTTGGCGTAGCAACGCGCCCCGGGTATTGCTAGTAACAAATGAAGTACATTTTTTAATAAAATCTATCCTATGGAAAAATGTTTGTGAATAATTTTTTAAATTGCAGACGTTTGAAATTAATTTCAGGTATTTTCCAAAAAAGTTTCATTTTTGGACACAAATAAATAAAAACCAGAGCCTTCTTAAAACATCGTCGGATAGATCGACCCGAAATTTAATTATCTTTTATTAAAAAAAGCTTGAAATCGGTTCATATTTGGGCTCTCAAAATTAATTTGTCCACAGCAACCTTTTTTGCCCCACTGTGCGCCGTTCGTAGTCATCTCGATCGATAAACCAGTCGACTTTGCTTTCGCGGAACACCGGACCTATATCATCTTTACTAAGCTGATTGGAAAGGCTTCGCGGAATTTACTGAAAGCACCTTCGCTGCGCTCCCCACACCAGCCGACGCCTACCTGGGTGAAGTAAGTTCCGCAGGGTTGTCACTGCTGCTGCAGCTCGCTTCGTACCAGCAGGATGCATAACGGACCCCCGTTCAAACTACTCTGATGAAGCGGCTGTTCTAGCCGATGAGCGTGACAACCTTCGTCAGACCGATCTCGCAAATCCCCGTATCACGGATCCCAACGCGGAGATTCGGCAGCTTGCGAACGTACATAAGCGGAAAAAGTGGGAAGAGCATCTGAAGACCTGTAACTTCGCCTCTGATGTGAGCTTAGGTCAACCGTGAGCTCACTGTCCATTCCGAAGAAGCTCGACGATAGGTTCGAAACCGACAGGTCATACTGCATAATCCGGCCAGGCATCGAGTGAAGGCTGCCCAAACTGCCACCAACCATTGAGCCTCTTGTTTTCACTTGCGGTGAAGTTCAGGTAGCCATCGAGAAGGCGTAAGCCTCCAAAGCCATGGAGCCCGACGGAATATGCATGTTGATGTTGAAAAATTTGGGTCCTGCGGGAGTAGACTATTAGTCAAGGTTCTTAACCTGTCAATGGCTACTCTCGTCATTCCAGACATCTAGAAGATGGGGAGAGTGATCCCACTGCTCAAACCTGGGAAACCGACCAACAAAGGATACAACCCTCCCTCCCCCGGTAGCGAACACACTAGAGGCCTTGCTACTCCCGAATTTTACGAGCCACCTGTCCTCAGCGAAGCATCTACATGGTTTCCGTAAAGTGCACAGAACAAAAACAGCACTTAACGCCATAAACACTCAGATAACACGTCGCTTAAACCGCAACCGTCCCTGTAAGAGAACCATTGTAGTAGCGGTGAATCTGTCAAAGGCATTTGATACCGTCAGCCACTCCACGCTGCTAGAAGACAAGTGTTGCCAGAACGTTTTGAACCAACCGGCTAAACTGGCTAAAAAAAAACCGGCTAGAAGCGGCTAAACTGTTTCAACTAATTTCACATGTTTTATTTAAATAAATCACAAGTAGAAAGACTTGTTCTTGGAGAGAAGTTGCAAATTCAAGCTGGAAAAGATTTTGCCAGCAAGAATTTGTAATTAGAAAAAACATATGATTGTGGCACGTGGTTGGATTTTTTGTCGACGATAATTTGAATAAAGATCGTTAAATTTAAAAATTTACAAACTGAAGCGATTTTAAAATGCAAAATGTAAGTAAATACTTGTTCACTTAATTAATTTAGTTAATACCAATGATTTGAAATGTACTCGGCTAAAAAAAACTGTATTCGTAATCGGAATGCAACTCGACCAGAGTCGATATAGGAAACCCGACAGTTGTTACGACAAAGGAATTGAAACGTATATTGAAGAAAATCGAACTCACATCCACCTTCGCTGATGATACCGCCTTAGTAAGTCGTAATAAATGTCCCAACAGAGCTTCAAGAGTACTAGAGGAACATTGGCAAACTGGCGCATAAAAGTCAATGAACAGAAGAGTGAACATACAACATTTTCACTCAGACCGCAAGTATCCCCCCAATCAAATTAAATAATGTCCATATTCCACAACCCAATGAGGTGACATATCTAGGAAAACACTTGGAGACACATATCAACCAAGATTACACAAATGAAGCTAAAGTCAGCTAGCGTCAACTGGCTTATAAACAGTAAATCAAAACTGAAACTAGATTATAAAGTACTTGTATATAATGCAGTGATTAAGCCTATATGGATGTATGGTATTCAACTGTGGGGTACAACCAACATTGACAGGATCCAAAGATTCCAATCTAAAACGCTAAGGGCCTTAACGGGAGCACCGCAATGAAAATATACATAGAGATCCTTGGTATACCGATGGTTAAATCTGTAATCGACAGCAGCAGAGAAAAATACAAAATAAAACTGCGTAACCACCCAAATCCACTGGCAAGTGGCCTGTGCAACACAACAAATATAACGAAGAAGAGATCTACCAGCCTTTCATTGAGCGACGTTAAACCAACAGGGCTCAACCCCAGGGTTTGAGCTATATTGTTGTAAAATTAGACGTAAGATTTTTAAACTTGTTAGGCTTATTAGATGTAAAATAAGCAGATCCAACAAATAAATGCAAGTATAATTAAAAAAAAATAAAAAAAAATATACATGTAGATCTCGTTTTTTGCCCCTCTGAAAGAATTTTAAAAATTCTATACAAATTTCTTATGTTTGAAATGCAATCGTGGACGCTTTCTGGCAGGGAAACTTGCCAAACATTGCTGCCAACTTGGCTGAAACCGTGCTATTTTTGGCCCTTTTACATCAAATGACATATAATTTTACAATGCCAAAATGGCACTTTTGAAAAATATTAATATTATAATACTTTTTTGTGAAATCCTTTGCCTTTCTCAACTAAAATTTTCTAATTTCTATAGTGTATACAACTGGTTTATCTAACTTTGGCATTGGACTTTTAATCTTAGTGCTAAATGGGAAGAATTAAAAAGAATGACACCTGTTTTGGCACTTTCTTTTTCTACTTGCACATTTTGGCACTTTTTTATCCTCAATATGGTACTTCGTAGCAATTCCTAGAAATTTGCGTTCGTACAGAAATTCGCAAGTTTCTCTACTTAAGGGAGAATTTGGGAGCATTTTTTTACTATCTGATATTTTGAGTGATAATTCTCGCTGGATTTTCGACGAGCAAACCTATTGTCTTCCCCGACAGTTTTGCTTTCATTAAAATTTGTGCTCTTTTATTTTCATTTTGACGCATTAAAGTGTTGGTTTTTTTAATTCAAGTTGTCCTTCGGTTTTTGGAATTTAAATAAGTTCTCAGCAAAAAAAGTTTGTATAAAAAAACATATGTGAACATAGTGCTTGAAAATATCAATTTTTCCCTTACCTTAAACCTTTATGCGTGGGCAACAATGATGTTTTGTAATTAAGGCAGAATTGAATATGCGCTATCTGGGAAGACAACACCTGTAACATTTATTCCATGTGTTGGCACTATATCCAAATACAAACGCGTGTTAAGCAGTGAAACAATTTGTTATTTTCTAAGTTTGCGAATAAAACTTCACACTTAAATTTAAGACATTCATAACCAACATTTTATGAAGAAAATTCACGCTACGGCCTTCTTTAGAAACTATTGAGGGATTCACAAAGGTGTCGTAAGTGTTGTATTGTTGTATGTCGTAAACTTTAAAAGCTTAAATAAATGCTTAGAGAACTTGAAACGACAACCAACTATTATTTAACACCGCAAAAATTCATAATATGACTTTGATGGTACTTTACGGACCCCTTTAATATATTTTTTAGGCGTTTAAAGTTTGCGACATACAACAATACGACACTTACGACACCGTTGTGAATACCCCATATATATTTGTTTAAAATAAAAATAAGCGAAATCGGCTCAATTTTAGGTAATTTTCTCAGCGATAAGGCTAGTAGCCATTTCTAACAGATTTTGGATCGCTTAGTCAAAAAAGGAAACATGTATATTAGAACTTTAAGGCAAATAGCAAAATCGGCTAAAAACGGCATTTTTTTTACAAACGGCTAACAAATCGGCTGCCGGCTAAAGCGAAATTTCTCCGGCTGTTTGCTATGCTAAAATGGCAACACTGTATAAGACATAGAGGCCTCCTCTCTCCCACAGAGTCTCAAACTGTGGTCGGCGAATTATCTGAGTGGTCGACACTCATCATTAATGCTTAGAGACAAATCAAGTAAACCTAGAAAAATAAAACAGGGTGATGTCCTTTCCCCATTACCGTTTAACTATTATATTTCCAAGCTCCTTTAACCACCAGAGGGAATCTCGACTGTCTCTTACGCTGACGATTTTTCGATAATGGCGTCTGGGAATCGAACCGATGACTTGTGGTCGAAAGTAAACGGGCATCTCCGAGCTTTCTCGCTTCTTCACTGCTAGGAGCCTAACCCTCTCCCCTACAAAATCCTCTGCATAATTGTTCACCACCTGGACGAAGGAGGTCGGACTATCGCTGGACATTCACGTCGATGACACAGTAGTTCCGACGGTGAACAACCCCAAAATACTCGTGGAGTTAGAGGTATACGCCGCCGAACCACGCCGCCGCCTCCGCCGTTTTTGTCATTCCTCACGCGCCGCCGCCGAGTTACGAAAATATCGGCGCGGCGGCGGCGTTCGGCGCCTAAGAAATTTTGTACAAAATTTTGATGTATATACAGTCAGTGCCAAATGTAAATGTGGTTCTAATACAATATTCACACTTATTTTAATGACAAAATTTTTTCATTCAATACTTATGAAAATATAGACTATTCTATAACATAAACCATATAAATCAAAGTTTCACACTTTATATAAAGTTCTCAAAAATTCAAACAATTTTCATCAAAATTTTAAAAAATTTTATTCAGAATTTCTAGAAATTTTTCAACATATTTTTCAATACTACAACAATACTACTTTTTTATATACATGCTAGAACAACAAGAAAGTTATCACACATCAAACACTATAACGCTAATAACTCAGAAAGCAGTTTTAACAGAAGCGGCCTCATTGCATCTTACTCCTCAATTATTACAGATAAAAACAAGACAAGTTGATCCTGTGTGTTTTTTTTTTTTTTAATATTTTAAACAGACTTCTAATAAAAAGCAAAAACCCTTTTTTGGTAATTTTTACATTGCCAAGTGATTTTTATCTGGGTATACAAGTACTAGGTTGCTGTGTGAAAATTACGTTAGCACTCCCTAACGGTGGTCAAAACCCAGGAAGGTTTTGCTCACTCGCATCGCAATGTTTTCTACACAGGGTTAAAGCTCCCCCCTTGGGTAAAAATCAGTTTTATTTTTCATTACATTCGGTTCTCCTTAGAAAAATTTGGCACTTAATATTTTAGTCTATAAGCCATTTTTTTAAACAGTGGGTCAAAAAGGCCTGTTCTTCTTCGAGTTGATGGGTTAAACTTTTGGAAAAAAGTAGACCAACCTTGTTTTCAATATGGAATCCGCAAAAAATCGTAAGAACTCCGTAATTTAACATAACGGTTGATAAAGATATTGCAAAAGTTTATTGATAACGACATAAATTACCCCAATAACTTAACTTAAAATGTTTTAAGTTTCTTTAAATTTAAATAATACATACGGATCTGTAGAGAACATAGAGAGCCATGTGTGTATGTATGTATATTAGACTGCATCACTCCCCATACAAAAAAAAAAATCGGTACTATTTTTCCATTATATTCTAAGACGACCACCCAAATATTTCGGAAAAATATTAAGATTTAAGTGAGCTGGACCGATTTGAAAATACCTCCAAAAATCGAGTTTTTTATGAATAAAAATAGTTTCTTAAAGATTTCTTTTGAAAAAATCCCCTCAAATGATAAAACGGTTTAAGCTTAAAATATTTGCATAAAAATATTTAAAAAAAATTAAAAAAAAATTTTGAACGGAATCGTAATGATGAGATTTTTGATGCTGTTTTTTAACTTTTTTCAAAGATTGGTATAGGAAAAACTTGAATAACTGAACCTAAACTCTTCCGATTTAGACTTAAGAGGTGTCATTGGAAAGGTATTTTCTCACCCTTTTTATTTCTTTGCTAATAAACTCATTCAAAGGATGGAAGAGAAAGGTAGGATGAACGAACGTCATTCAAAGTTGAATTAAGATGTGTTGGTATTCGAAAAAACAAGATGGGGCACGAATGACGTTTTTTTTTTGGCCAGAAAATACCTTTCTACTGAGATCCCATAAGTCTAAATCTGAACATTTTTGGCCCAGTTATTCAAGTTTTTCGTAAACCAGTCTTTGAAAAAAGTAAAAAAACAGCATCAAAAAGCTCATTCTTACGATTCCGTTGAAAAGATTTTTAAATATTTTTATGCAGATTTTTTAAGCTTAATCTAATTTGGGACTTTTTTCAAAAAGTTCTTTAAGAAACTATTTTTATTCATAAAAAACTTCATTTTTGGAGGTATTTTCAAATCGGTCCAGCTCGCTTAAATCTTAATATTTTTCCGAAATATTTTGGTGGACGTCTTAAAATATAATAAGTTTTGTAATCCCGGTGGAAACCCCGCAACTTTTTTTGGTGATGCAGNGTGGAAAACCCGCAACTTTTTTTGGTGATGCAGTCTAATGTATATAGTACCTCAGACTTTCTTCTGTGCGCCCATCCATCAGCGCCAGACACTCAACATTTTAATTCAAGTAGGAAGTAATGTAATTTAAATTTAAAACTAATTCAATGAATGAATTAAATAGAATTATAATCTGAATTGGCATGGTGAATGCCTAACGCTGACGAGATGACATGATACGATTAGTAGCCTCATGGCTCTTTAGAATCTGCCGTATGGGCAATAGCGCCGGCGTTTCCAGACGCGCTGGCCTCGCCGTCGCCGCTGATTCTTTTTCAAGTTGATCACGCCGCCGCCGGAAAGCCTGTCGGTGTAAACCTCTACGAGGAGTAACCTTCGACAGTCTGCTCTCCTTCTCTGCGCACACAACCGCAATTGTCAACGAAGTACCGAGCCGTAACAAGGTCCTCAACTCGCTAGCCGGCAGTATTTGGGGCAAAGACAAAGAAACGTTGCTGGCAACATACAAGGCAATTGGCCGGCCGGTTCTAAATTACGCAGCACCCAAGTGGTCGCCGGGGACTAGTAGTACGCAGTGGATGAAGCTGCCAAACATAGCACTTTGGACAGCGCCTGGATGTCTTCTGATGTCGCCAGAACACCACCTGTATGACGAGGCGAAAATGCTCCCCAGCAAGCAATTCCTAGTAGGGCGCCATAGGCGTGGACACCCGAACAGACACTTGCTTGCAGAGGAGCCTTCGCCAAGCCACATCAGAAGGCAGATGCTAGATAAAGCAACCTTTGGACCCGTCAGCTTACCGACAGACCCTGATCGGCATTCACAGGGAGTCAGTCTCGAGTTATGTAGACTCCAGACTAGTGAATGCCGTTCTAGGCGCACAATCATCGGACATCGACGAGACGGAGCTAAGTCTGCCTCGCGAGACTAGAACCACAGTAGTCCAACTTCGCTCTGGCTACTGCAGCTGGTTAAATTCATACCTGAGCAGATTAGACGCAGATGTGCCAAATGAGTCCAGCTCAGTTACTGTTGCCATTTCACTTCTGAACTCGTTGTGCTTCTGATCAACTGAACAGTTGCGTTTTAGATGATCGTAATATTTTTCTGATCATTTGAGACAACATGTTGGTGTATACCTTTGATAGTTGAATTTGACAGCTAAGTTATCAAGCGGTTCAGAAGACGCATAACGATCACTGATTTTGCAGCAACGGCTGAGTTCAACTGCCCCTTCTGAACCTACCCAATTTTTGCTTTTCATGAAATTTCATCATCGTAAGTACTTTGGTTGTCGATATATTTACATTTTTATTGCTTGGTAGTACATTTGTACCACCTCTATACATAAGAGTTAATGAAATGTTGAAAAGGTTGGCCTTTTTCAACCTTTTTGTTTTTGGTCATTTAGCTTTTTTATTTGGCCGATCTAGCTTTTTTTATTTTTAAAGTCCTGGCAGCACTACAAATAAGCGCAAGACGTTGCCATTTTTAGGTTTATTTTCATTTTAAATAGCTTCTCATTGTCTTTTACCACGCTTTTATCATTTCATAATCTTGTTATTTATAAACAAGACGTTGGCATTTTTAGCTTTATTTTCTTTTTTGATGATCATGTTATTGCCATTTTATAACCAGGCAATATTAAAAAAGAAGTATATAGTATTATATTTCCATTATTTATCACCATTGAAATACAAACACATTTTGACAGTTGCTGTTGCTGAACGGTGTTACTTGCGGCCGGACAAAGTACTAATATCCTGGCTAGGCAATTTTTAGCGACAGAGAATCGTAGTTTTTGGAGATCGCTAAAAATTTGGATAAAATTTTAGGTTTAGCATTTTAGCGATAGCGAAAGTTGGAATCCGGCTTCTGGCAACTATCTTGAAAGCTCTTTACTGTCTTTCGAAAGACAAATTGAAAGATCGTTTCAGCAATAAGTTTTTTAAAAATTTAATTTAATTAAATAAGTATACATACATATTTCTTTTTAAAACAATAAAAACTAATAAAAAAGTAAATTAAATTTAGAAAGAGAAAAAATATTAAAATAAAAATAAGGCAGAAATAAATAAAAATATTTTTTTAATTAAATGAAATTAGAAAAAATATTTTTTCTTAATGAAAAAATAAAAAAAAGTATTTTTGTTTTTAAAATAATAAAATCTAAATATTAAAAGAAAATTAGATTAACAAAAGGAAAATAAATTAAATTAAAAAAGGAAAAATTAATTAAGTTCCTAAAAATTAAATGACATAAAAATATATTTTTTTCTTATAAAAAATGCAATACAAAAACTAAAAGAAATTAAAAAAAAAATCCAAAAAGAAAAACAACGCTACTGTTTCAGGATTCGAACTCGGATCTCTCGAATTACACGCCAGTGCTCTGCTCACTCGGCCATTGCGACTGCTGGAACGCCGCTAGCTAAATTATATACAAGTGCTTTCTCTCAAAATAACTTCACCACGAATCGGGAGATGCTTTTTTCTAAGACCTGTGCTTGAATAACAAAAATCTCTCGAACCACATATCTTGTCTTCTGTTTTTACTTTGTCTTACGAAAGAATTTTTTCTATCTTAGTCAGAATTGCCCTGTAAAAGCAGTGATGTATCAGGGTTTTATACTTAATTTATGTTATGAATTTATTATACTGGACGATTTGTATTGGGGATCACCATGTTAATGTGACTTACCAATATTTAAAATTGTTTCGTTGGATCAACTTATTTAGATCAGAACCGATGTAGGAATTAAAATATGGGCCATTAGTATATTATATTTCTTAAAGAATTGAATAACTTAACTTATTTTACAGTGCTCGGAAGAAAAGAAATGCCACCCAAAGCTTCAATCACCTAACGATTAAAGGCGTTACCACACCATCAGCAACTAAAACAACAATCAACAACTTCTAAATTCTTACCTGGGCAGGTTTGATGCAGATGTGCCCAACCAGTGTCCGGCATATGGAGAGTCCCGTCACAACTGGAGACATGCCCCAAACCGGACTCAAATAACACCCCAGCTCTTATTGACTAACACTTACTGGGTCTCCCGTTAGTTGAGCTTGACGACAACGATTGAGGGACAAGCCGTTCTAGGCAGGGTTGAGTAGTCGCTACAACAACAACAACAATCAGCAACCAAAACTACAATCAACCACTACAACAATCCAAAGATGGTCGGTTCTAGGTTAAAAGATTGGCTCGGAGCACACACTCAGGCCAAGGACCATCACCAAAGCAGCAAACTTAAAGGAAACGGAACTGCCGTTAGAGACCGGATGCACCGTTCAGGGTGGTGCCACCGTTTCAACAGCTACCCCTCTCGGCTAAACACACAAGTGGCAAACACCTGCCGCGCATGTGGGCAAGGTCCCCACAACACCCAGCATCTCTTCATATGCTCCTGACAGAACCTGGGGGTTGAGCACTGCTGCTACAAAAACATCAACATCAACCGCTACAACAGCAATCAACAATTAAAACAACAATCTACAACTAAAACTACAATCAACAACTAAAACTGCAATCAACAACTAAAACTACAATCAACAAATAAACCTACAATCAACAAATAAACCTACAATCAGCAATTAAAACTACAATCAACAACTGAAACTACAATCAACCATTAAAACTGCAATCAACAACTGAAACTACAATCAACAACTAAAACTACAATCAACAACTAAAACTACAATCAACAAATAAACCTACAATCAACAAATAAACCTACAATCAGCAATTAAAACTACAATCAACAACTGAAACTACAATCAACCATTAAAACTGCAATCAACATTCATTGAACTCCAACAACTCCCACATAATTCGTTGCATTCAAATTCTTACCAAAATATGGTTGTGTTGTATGTGTATTTTATCACATTCATATCTTATGGTGATTTCATTTCTAGGTCGCCTTTTGATTGCCCCTTTCTCTTTTCGTGTTCGATTCTAAACTGAAGGCAGAGGGTGAGAAAATTTTGTGTTCGTTTCTTAAGATGTCACACTCTTGTAAGCCAAAAAAGGCATATTCTCTGCCCTTCGAAGCTTTGTCAGACGTGAGCTAGACAAGGACAAGAAGGCAAAAACATGCCCTTTTACCGGGTTGAGTGAAATGCCAAACACATTGTGCACCGGGGAAAGACAACATTTTTTGAAAGAAACGAAGTCACCATTAGTTTCCCATTTCTCGCCATCATTAAAGCTACATATCATCGTTTATAGTACAAAACAGCTATCAAGATAATGCAAAACCGCGTATGTGAGGTTGCATAAATAATTTTCTAGAGAGTTAAAACACTCATATTCAAATGGTTCTCTTTTTTTATAAAGCAATCGCATTGCTAGCTAGTATATTTCATGACGAATGGATAAGACTTGAGCCAAGAGCTGGTGTGAGCAAATTCAATTTTTGGAAAAAAATGTCAGTTCCGCGGTTTTGCAGAACGATACGCGGTTTTGTACTTTAAACGACGATATGTACACACCTGCCATGATTCAATAATAAAAGGTTTGCTCAGAAAACAGTTTTCTAACTCCCTCTTGACAAAATCGGCACGGTGTATGGGTTCGTGTGTGTGTGCAAATCATTTGTAAGGGAGTTAAGGGAGTATCAAAACTAATGTCACTAGTGAGCAAACCTTTAATTACTCAGTCATGCATACCTGCCACGCCACATAATGACGCCTATGTATCTGCACCAGGTATAACATGGAAATCAATATGAGTGTGTTCGAGACGGCAGTGTTACTTTTTATGGAGGAACATCAGGTTCTTCGTGGAAATTTGGGCGGATCTGCTTTCATCACGTGTTCTAGGAATCAAAGTTTGACAATGCGTCGCTCGTCACTAGCAAATCAAATACCATATACGAATCTTTTACTGCGCGATTTCTGCAGCATTTCAGTAGATTTCCAGTTGAGCATCAGCAACAGATCATCAAGAAATCAACAAGGTTCCAATATTGCGGTAAATATTACGTTGCTCAAATATATCCTATTTTTTACCACCTGTGGAGATCAACAATCAACTTAAACTCTATAGACAATGTAAATAAACACAAGAAAGGAAAATAACCAAGCTAAGAGAAAGTAAATAAATAGAAGTCAAACTTGATATGCGAAGTGAATAATAAAAATAACTATAAAGTTTGCTTGTAACTGTCTGCATTATTTATTTTAAAAATCTAGCTTTTTGTTTAACTTGTTATACAACTGAAATCAATATCTTATTGAGCAATGTAAACAAAGTCGGCACCTGTGGTGCTGTTCTCTAAATTTTCTACCGTCCGACAAATGTTGTCGCTGTTTGCGACAATCATCGCTTGCGTTTGCGACAAGCGTATTGAGTAACTATGTATATCGTAGCGATAAAATTCGTTTAGTTCTTTTTCCGACAATTGTCGATATACATATGTATGTATTATTATTATTTAGATCTTATCTTTATCGTTATATCTTTCATAAATTTGGCAATTTTTTCAATATTAGCTAAGCTGTGGGTAGCTAGGACGTCGTTTATATTCTCTGTGTTAAATATTGATTTTTTGTGTTGTAGTGTTTTGGGAATTGCTGAGGATGTGGTCTAATGTTTGGTTTGTGTTACAGGTGATGCAAATTGGTGGATTTTTGTTTTTTAAGATGTATTCATGGGTTTGTGTGGTGTGCCCGAGACGGAATCGTGTAAAGATTCTAGTTCTAGAGAATGAATTGAAATATGTATTTTTCTACTTTTCCTCTCAACAGCTTATTTTCAAGCAAAATGAAAATTTGCGTAGTTGCAAGTTTTTTCTCGTTTTTCTGAAAATATTTTTCTTCCTCTCAATATGACTCCCAGTTTTGTGTTTACGCTCTCGCTGCTGGTACTTACTGGAAGCGGTGTTGAATAAACCAAACTTTCTGATTTGAAATACTCGTAAAATGCAAAGCTTTCGGGAAACGCCCATTATCTTAGTGGAAAGTTTACACTTATCTCACTCTGCAGAGAAGTGATAAGACAGCTCGGAAACTGAAGCCTATTATTCCTCTTCAGAGGATGTCGGGACGTTTTAGTGCGCGTCAGGGTACTGAGTCATGTTTTTATCAATCGTTTTCTTGAGCATGCCGTGTAGTGTTATCTACGTTTACTTTGTAGCCTCGATTTGGATGCCATTGTCTACAGCTTGTGTTTATTTGAGGATGTTATGTGGCGATCACATGCGCTCTATATGCAAAGCGATGGCCTATCGTGTTGGGTAATTGGTTGAGTTCTTGTTGCGGATGTTCATTTACGCTTTGGGTATGACCACCATTTGTTTTGGCAGAATCTATAGCTCGATATACTGTTTTTTTCTGGTCATTTAGAATAGCCTTTAGTTGCGTTGTTATTATTCATAAGCAACATGTGGTTTTAAAACAGGTCTTATCGCGTTCCCTAGAAAACTCGTAAAACTTGTCGCAAAGTTGCGATATCGATCCGAAATTTATCGTTAACTGGTTACAGAATAGCACCACTGAGTGGAAGATCGACCTATCTCGGCAACCAGCTCGAAAACGCCCTATCTCAGAAAAGTGTTCAACAACGCCCTACCTCAGAATTATATAGCCCTATTTCAGAATTTTATTAAAAAACACCCTATTTCAGAATTTGGTTGAAGAATGCCCTACCTCAGAATTTAGTTCAAAAATGTTCTATCTCAAGCGAAAACATATTGAAAATTAGCTGAGATCGGGAGTTTTTGAATCGGCAGCTGAGGTAGGTAGTTCTTCAACCAAACTCTGAGATAGGGTGCTTTTCAATCAAATTCTGAAATAGGGCGTTCTTCAATCAAATTCTGAAGTAGGCCGTTCTTGAAAAGTACCGCCTAGCGATATAGGTCGATCTTCCACTTAGGTGTCGAAATTAAACGTTGCTTAAATTTATGAAAAAACTCTTGATTGCTCACATATCTTAATATATCACTCGCTGTTCTTTTCAATTAAATACTTTATGCTTGAATCAGAAATACATTTTGCAATGCATGAAAGTAAATTTTTAAGAAATTTACAGATGGCCAAGTAAACTAAAACTTGAGAAGCTTAAACTGGAAATTTGTTATATAAATACACTAGCGTTATTTACAAATGTCTAATATAAATATTCATCGTGTTCACAGGTGAAGGTTCAAAGCCGTTGTTTCAACGAGATGATATAGTTGTAAACCCGAAGAACGTTAGTGATTCCGCGGAGGATCATACAAAAAAACAACTGGTTAGTGGAAGTAACATTTCTGAAGATCTTTCTAAACATTGTCGAAAAGAACATCGCAACTCCAGAGTAGGTTATAATTTTAACAAAGATATATATGTACATGTACATAAATAACTATCAAGGATTGTGAATTAAATTGCGGAAAGTTTGAGCTCAAGAAATCTTTTAACCTATTTTTTATTTTTATTTATTTTTTGTGATTTCTTGGACTTGTATTTATAATACTTAACACTAAATTATATAAATAATTATTTTTTACACAAAGGGTTCCAGAAGTCCGGAGCGAATTCAGAAATATAAGAACCGAAACAATGAGTGTGCAACTAGTGGCAATACAAGTGCTTCGCGACACACTAAAGTAGATAAACCTGCTTTTGATAGTCTCGGCCCAACAAGAAAACGTACAGCTCGCCGCGACTCACCACCAACATATAGTCATCGACGAAGGACACCTGAAAAACTTCCATACTTCATAGATGAGGTAAGGGAACGAGATCGACTACGACGAAAATATGGAACTAAGCCCGAAAAACCATTGTCATCGCTTCCCTCGTCAAGGTCGCGCCGTAGTCGTAGTCGTCCGACATCACGTTCTCGTTCTCGTTCTCTAGACTCTGCGCAATTTAAAAACCGTTCAAAAAGCCTCCGCACACAGCATCGTTCAATTTCAAGAGATCGTTATTTGGGCGAATCTAGTCGAAGAGATCGGACACACTCGGATAAGACAAAAGACAAGACACACTCACGCTATCGACATAGATCGGAAGACCGAGGCAAAAGTGACCGCCGGCGTAGAAGTTCGCGGTCACCTTCAAAATCGCGTAGTCGTTCCCGTGATCCTTCAACACGATCGCGTAGGCAGAGCAGTCATAATGAACGGCGTAGGCATAGATATAACGACCAGGATGGGCCGTCGATTACGATGAATCAAAGAAGCTTACTACATCCGCAAATCATACCCATTCCAATACCAGTGCCAGCGGATTTTATGAATTATTCATATGTAAGTAATTAATGTTAACTGACATTCTTTTTGCCAATTATTATGTAGCAAAAAAATAGTTTTAATTCCTTAGAGGATGGAATTATGGATAATATGTATGATTCGAGACTGGTGTTGTTGTTCTTACAACGTGCGAATTCCTATCTGTCTTTCTACAGAGAGTATTTTTGGTTTTGAGCTAGCAATAAACAGGAATATAACCCTCGGTGACACGTGGTGTGAAAAAGGGGGGATGCCAGATATGAATGCGCTAAATATGACAAATAATAATAATAATAGATTGGCGCTTACACATATGTTAGTGTTTGGCCGAGCTTCTCCTCCGACTTGTGGCGTGCGCCTTGTTATTGTCACACAAAGCGGAGGACCTGCAGTTTTACGCCGACTCCGAACGGCAATTGGATTTTTACGAGAAGCTGTTTTTCGTGGCAGAAATACACTCGGAAGTTTGCCATTGCCTGCCGAAGGACGACCGCTGTTGTGAAAAAACATTTTTTCTATATTTTTGCGATGTTGCTTTGACCAGGGTTTGAACCCAGGCGTTGCGGAGTGGAAGCGCGCACTGCTTACCACTACACCACAGCGGCGCTAAATATGAATATGCCTAAATGTCTATACAATTTGCTTTTTTACTTGGGTATGAAGTGTACGTATTGACACTCTTTTTCTAGAACCCGAATTTTCGTAATTCGCAATTTGTAGCTACGTTACGAAAAATCGATATGCTGCAACCCTTGCGGAAACCTGTGCAGCATCGCCAGCTGTCAGTTGTGGAAAGGAATTAAAAAAAAAACATTCATCAAGTGCTTATTTATAGTAAATTTTTTTAATTTTACATATTTTGAAGGCAACGATGGATTCTATTGCATTTGCAATTATAGCAGCGAAGTAAGGGCGCGCAGGAAATGAATTCACAAAGATATGCGGAGCTGTGGGGCATAGTAACCATGGACGCATCCATGCAGTTTCTGGTTGAATTGTTGAGCCACAAGCCATAACTCCTATGCCTGTAGAACTAGTTCTCAATCCAGTTAATGCAATAACAGATTGTTCCAAGCCATTGAAAACGGGCACTTTGTTAGATCCATCACCTGTTGCGCTTGCTTCTGCCTTCGGCTGCGCTTAGGGATTATAACCCTTACTAACTAGAATTCTCCGTTCTGTGTTACCGGATAAGGTAATTCACGGGGTTTTGGAAGTAAAAGAGACTGATGGTTTGTATTTTGACGTTTTGGAATGCAGCCACATTCTTTTTTGTGAGTTCATATAAAGCAGGGGATAAAAATATACGTATGTGCGAAAGGCAAATTTATCTGTTTAAAAGAACACCACTAATATTTCCTTCAAACACATCGATTTACATTTTCTTGCTTAATTTTTATCTCGCTTTCGACGCGAAATTGTTTCGTACAAAATTAGGTAAAAATGCTTTAAATTTCTTACTCGTTCGTTTTTAGGCATGCAATTGCTACGAATTTCGAAAGTTCGAAAATACGATTCGGGTTGCAGCATACCATTTCTACGATTCATAGCGAAATCCGAATATGAAAGTGGTGCAAATTAGAGGTGTGAGCCTTCTAAGAAATTACAAATGAATTACGCAAATAAAATATAAAAGGTGATCCACATAGACTTTTTTTAATTTTAAATAAAACACTTAGAACTGGACAGAACCGGAAAGATACTTTTCTGACATTTACTTTTTTAAAATAGGGCAACCCAAAATATGTTTGGGCATGTTTTTTGGCAGGCATGTTAGCAACACGCTGATGAAATGCTTAAACGTTTTTCCAAAAAATATATATGGAGTTATATTTCTTATGGCATATTTTGCAATAAATGCATATTTCAGCATATTTTGCAGTAAATGAATATTTTCGGATACTTTGCGTTGCGTTGTTACGGTTAGAACTAATAATGAAAATTTCTGAAATAATGGGGCGTATTCTTGTTTTCGTACGAGTCGAAAATCATGAAATTTTCCTATCATTTTCTATATAAAAATTTCAAATTTTCGATTCGTACGAAAACAAGAATATGCCTCATAGCAATATAGTAACATTGTGTCGAAAATGAAATAAATATCAAAGTGCACGTTCACATCGTGTTTATATAAAGATTTTTTTTTATGTGTGAGAAAGATAATCCTATTTATATGTTTCGCTCTTGACAGATGAGTTGTGCCGCCACTGACCCGCCATGGCGCGCCATTATAATTTCGTTTGGCAAGCAATTAACAAAGATTTCATCAAACGCATGTAAATATGTTTTGTTATGGAAGTCTTTATTATTACTAGTACCAGTTACGCAGCGAGATACAAAACGTGGTTCGGTTACAGGCTACGTGTTACTACTACAAGTACCAGGGCAAAGTTACGTAGAGGGAGGCAATTGTCACCTCCTAGGACAACTCCATGTTAAATGCGATAGCAGAAAGCATGGGTGGTAGATTTGCGAGGTACCGGTATTTTACATACATATTTTTATTTTGCTATCAACAAATATTTAGAGGTCGCTCAAAGCGCCTAAAGTTTCCATGTATTTTATATGGGGAAAAAACAAATTTTCGTAAAAATGGCATAAAACTCTTGAAAATCAATATTTTTCAATCGTAAAAGTGTGGTTCTCTTCAGGAGACTTCAAATATTGATATCCAATTGTTTATATAACCATTTTTTATGATTAAATATTTTTTATTGGTCCCCCCATTGCATTTTCAAGGACCCATAAAATATAGTCACCATGAAAAAATTGTTAAAGGAACAATTGGGTATTATTACCGGGAATCTCCTGAAGATAAGCAAAGTTTTTCGATCGAAAAATATTGATTTTCAAGAATTCTACACTATTTCTACGAAAAGTTGTTTTTTCCCCATATAAAATGCATTGAAAACTTTGAGCGCTTTGAGCACACCCTAATTTTTTTTATTTCAAAATAAAAAAATAGGGGTATAATTTTTTTTTGGTATAGAACAATCCTAGGGGCTGGCGGCATTAAAAATGTGACCTTATTTTTTTTACATACATTTTTGGATCACTTTAATATACATACATACATATGTATGTATTATTTACACTAGTAACATGTATGTATTTTTTAATGCTTAACATATGCAAATAAAATAACACTAATGAACACAACAACCATTGAGTAAATTTTTATTTGTGCCAAACTCGAACTTTTTTCCAATAATCGATTACCTGTTTCAAGTTTACAACAAAATGAAAAAATTATTGAAAACTTGTTTCAACCAAACCACTCTTTTTTTTGTTCAACAATGATTTGATTCAACTAACAATATTGTTCAATCAAGATAGTGGTTTTGTAACTATTAATAAATATACATTTGTCCCAACAAGAAGTCTCAAGTAAATTCCAGACTTTCACCAACTAGATATGCATTTCGCCATATCCAACTATGCTACTTGGTCACTATAACCAAAACCTGGTAATCATAACTAAATCTTTTTCTAGGTGTAAAACAATGTTTTGCAGAAGCAAAATTTTGATTAGTTATTTGCTGTACTCCGCATTTGACGGTATTTACAAGCTTTGAAGGAGTGAACTATATCGAATTTAGCAAATGTTTCGATTTCGCTTTCAAAACCATCTATGCAGCCCTTTAGTTCTCGTAGATCCCTCTCAAAACTTTACTGGTTTCGGTGGACCCCCTGATGCTCATTTCTAACATATTCCCAAAGCTCATCAAAAAATGTGAAGATTAAATATCACGATGTAATTTTGCATCGCAGGTGAGTTCCAAAATTAATTCGGAGTGGCAAAAATAAAAATAAAATATTTTGTTGTGTTCTATTTATTAAAATAACTAGCCGGCCACGGATGCGCGAGGCTTCACCACGCGCTAAATGTATGCATATGTAGATATGTACATTTACGTATTAAGAGAAAGAAATCATATGTCATCATGTACTTCGTTTATTATATACATGAAAAATCTTGTCTAAATCCGTTCAGTAGCGCGGTTAAAATATCTCGCCTTTCCTTTATACTATGTATAGAAGACAGTAATTTTAAATAGGTGGCAACCCTACTCAAAGAACTTTAAGTTTTGTAAATGGAATCTAATTTTTTTTTTATCCAACGAACGGTGAAGTTTTATAGTTTTTAAACAGGTGACAATCCCACTCAGAAAAATAATACATTATTACACATCCAGAGGCTAATAGCCCAGTTATACATACTTGCACTGCTATACCATTTTTACGTAAAAATCAAAACCAAACAGAATTCTACATGTTAAGTGCTATGCGTTGGGTAACCGCTTACACGCAAAGCCCATTTAACAGATTCCTATGTGACAACCCTCAAGCAAAGCTCAGTATGCATAACTGGGCTATAAGTGTTTTCACTTGACAGTGAAGGTGCAGAACTGATGCCTACGCTCATTAGAATTGAATATAGTAATTTTCTTAACAGGTAGCAACCCTATTAAAATTCTAAATTAAAAAGGTCACTCTCCTATCGATACGGAATACATTAGAGAGAATCTCGTCAAAATCCGTTCAGTAGTTTGTGAGTTTACCGCCTACAAAGAATCTCGACTTTCCCTTTTACGACGTACATGTACATGTACGATGTACATTAGGGTGGTCCAAAAATGCATGTGAAAAAGTAAAGTTGGAATTTTTATGCTCTCACCCCCTAGGATTGTTCTATACCGAAAAAATATATCCCTATTTTTTATTTTAAAATCAAAAAATATTTAGAGGTCGCTCAAAGCGCACAAAGTTTTTCATGTATTTTATATGGGGAAAAAAGCTTTCCGTAGAAATGGTATAAAATTCTTAAAAATCAATAGTTTTCTATCGGAAAACTCTGTTTATCTGCAGGAGACTCCCAATAATAATACCCAAATGTTTATTTAACCAGTTTTTCATCGCAACTATAACTTATAGGTCCGCCAAAAACCCACAAAACCCCGAAAAATGCAATAGGGGGCCAATAAAATATCGTTAGTGGTTAAATAAAAAATTGGGTATATTGTTGCAGTTTTTTTTTACAGATATCCCATTGAAAGTTATGCCAAAAAGCTGCAACTAACTTTACAGTGCACTTTATTTTGACTATAACTACGGGTCAATCACTTTAATCATATTTTTAGCTAATTTAAAAAAAGTTAAATTAAATCAGGTTAGGGAACTTCCTATTCTTCTTAAACGGAATCGCTATATCTACAAATTACGGGCCCCTGCCTAAGTCCGCGGGTACGGGCCGGTACTCGCCGTCGCCAACGCGTAAAGGCCAGTAAATCTTCCGCAAAATCTTTCTTTCAAACACTCCAAGAGCCGCCTCATCGGATGTTGCATTGTCCATGCTTCTGCGCCATATACCAGCACGGGCATGATGAGTGACTTATAGAGCGTGGTTATCGTACGTCGAGAGAGGACTTTACTCCTGAATTGCCTACTCAGTCCAAAGTTGCACTTGTTGGCAAAAGCGATTCTACGTTGGATTTCAATGCTGACATTATCTGTGTTAATGCTGGTTCCCAAGTAAACGAAATTCTCTACTTTCTCGAAATTGTAACTGTCAACAGCGACGTGGGTGCCAAGGCGAATGTGCTGACTGTTTGTTTGATAACAGGAGATACTTCGTCTTGTCCTCGTTTACCACCAGACCCATTCGCTTTGCTTCCCTATCCAACTTGGAAAAGGCAGAACAGACTTCGCGGTTTTTGTTACCGATGATGTCGATGTCATCGGCATAAGCCAGCAATTGCACGCTCTTGTAGTAAATTGTTCCTGAGCGGTTCAGTTCTGCAGCTCTTATTATCTTCTCCAACATCAGATTAAAGAAGTCACATGA
>NW_016157598.1:71383-93202 GCF_001687245.7 Rhagoletis zephyria | reverse complement strand
GTGCGTATCTTGGCTGAAACAAGAGAGTGGTCCGAGTCGATGTTTGGGCCTCGGAGTGTGCGTGCGTCTAAAACACTGGAAGCGTGCCTTCCGTCTATCACACATGATCGATTTGGTTTCTCATTTTTCGATCCGGAGACAGCCACGTAACTTGATGGATCTTTTTATTCTTGAACCTAGTACTGCATACTACCATGTTTTGGGCCCCGGCGAAGTCGATCAGCCTCAATCCGTTGTCGGACGTTTCGTCGTGGAGGCTGAATTTTCCGATAGTGGTTCCAAAGATCCCTTCCTTGCCCAACCTGGCATTGAAGTCGCCAAGCACGATTTTGATATCATGACGGGGGCAGCGCTCGTACGTGCGCTCCAAGCGCTCATAGAAGAGATCCTTGGATGCCACATCCTTCTCTTCCGTCGGGACATGGGCGCAGATGAGCGAGATGTTGAAGAATCTCGCTTTGATGCGGATTGTGGCTAGACGCTCGTCCACTGGGGTGAACGACAGTACTCGGCGACCGAGTCTCTCTCCCACCACAAATCCAACTCCGAATTTGCGCTTCTTTATATGGCAGCTGTAGTAGACGTCGCAAGGCCCCAGACATTGTTTGCCTTGCCCCGTCCAACGCATTTCTTGGATGGCGGTGATGTCAGCTTTTGTCCTTACGATGACATCAACCAGCCGGGCAGAGGCACCATCCCCATTAAGGGTCCGGACATTCCAGGTGCATGCCCTCAAATCGTAGTCCTTTAAACGTTTGCCGTTCGTCATCATAAGGAGGGGTCTCATCCGAGGCTTTGCCTTGCCACTTCACTGGAAGTGGTTTTTACGTGGCGGGTCCATTGCTGGGACGGGGGTGGTCTCCCAACTAAATACACATTTATATAGCGAGCCGCTTGCTCCAAGCAGACACCCGCTTGCAGCCGCACCTACTGGTGAACAGACGCTGCAGACTTCAGTGAGCCCTTAAACCGAATAAGTCGGAGTGGCTCCACCGAAGCTCCCTCTCTTTCTGCCGTGACCCAAGGCTCCACTCGGATTGGTTACCGCATCTCGCACATACTTAAGCGGGTTTCACTGTATGTAGGTACTCGTATGCTTGCGCGTTGAAGATGTATTTTTTATCGCTTTGTATAGCCGTCATACGTCGCTTTCTTTCTTTTTTCCCCTTACTATATCTTCCTTCTCACTCATGTAACATTTTCAGTTTTAAAAATTTCACTCTCATTTTTGCGATACCGCTGCCTAAGAAGTTTCACTTCAATAACCCTCATCAGTCCAACTCCGGCTACGCTGCAAATAAGTCCATATTTCAAACCGTATTTATTAATAAATTTGTTTGAAAAATATAGTTGTGGATTTGTTAAATCTGGCTTGAAATAAAATAATTAATAATAATNGTAATACTTGCGCCGGGTATTTAATGTTCGGCTCCGCCCGAACTTAGACTTTCTTACTTGTTTACATTTATATTTGTTATAATTTACTAATTTCTAAATATGCTTTAGGTTTTTCTAAATATGGTCACCCAAATTATAAAGGCGACCAAATGGTATCAGCTTCTTTCGCTACTGCTCTATTTCTCCTTAAGTAACGACAGCATTACCCAATTCGGCGACGTTTGCCGTTCGCCGGTATTGTAATTCAAGCGTTATGGTATCCCCTAAGAGTAATTTTTGGTTTTTCCATGTTAGCAATTTGAAATTTTTAAACCGAAAAGGTATTTTTTGAGGAAATTTAACGATAAGTTTGTTTGATCGATCACAGAGTGGTTTTGTCTAGAAACTTTTTACAAGAATCAGTTCAGCTCAATAAAAAAGTTTTCATACAAACGTGCTCTGTTGCTGTGAAAAGATGGTTTTATCGTTCACAGGGTGGTTTTGTCTAAAATTATTTATCGAAAATGAGTTCAGCTCAACAAAAAAATTCCCATGCAACACCACTCCTTAACTATCAAAATGTACAAAGCACTGTCTGGGTTCTGATGCCATTGGATGGAGAATATAACATTTGATATTACATATTTTTTTTTGGTAGAGCGCAATAATAACCACTACACCACAGCCTCCGCCTAACACTTTTATTTATTAAAAAAATTGCTCTCACGAAAGCAAGAGTCTCGGATCAACTTATAGTTTAAATGCTCCATTATGCTGTGTTCGTAACAGCTACTGGACAAACGGTCGCTGATATTTGATAGATATTCACATATTTATGTACATAGTATGTATATCGGCTCCGTCCTGGTTTTCAAAATTTTTCTTAAATCAATTAATTGAATTCGGTATTTTCGAAATTGAGACTGCTACAGACTCTTAAATTGTAAACAGAATCAAATCGTTGAGCAAACTTCGTCAAAAATGTCAAAATTAAAACACACTGCCAAGGCGAATTTATATAAGGGGATAGCAGGAGAACAATAAAAAAACTTACATGTATTTTGTTTTTGCTTTAGCGACATAAACTGTCAAAATCTGTAAGAGTGTGTGTGGAAATTCAAACAAAATTTTTCAATTTAACGTAAGAAGCCGTGAGGCAAAACACATACAAAATCAGCTGATCTAGTAACAACCTTATATAAATTCGCCTTGCACACTGCGGTATATGAGATTGCACACAACCGAAGCGATAACGGAAGTTATCTGACGAAATTGCCGCTGCCGCCGATCACAAAATCAGCAGTCAGTGAAAAATAGCTTTGTTTCTCCACTTCTCATCTCTTCGCTTTTGTATTATTATATTTTTATTTGTCATTCAACTGATGCGAATTTTGTTTCGGCTCTATTTTACTGGGTGAACTTTTGCGGCGAATATCACCCGACGACATCGCTCCGTCCGACAAAAATCACTCAACGATTTCGTTCTGTTTATACTTTTATCATTCGAAAGCATACATACTTTTATTATTTCGAAAACATTTTTTCTGCAGTCGACATGGCCAACAAACAACCACTGGGCGCCACCAATGATGGCACCACGACACGGGCCGCATGGCACTTACCACATGCAAACCATTTTACCTGGAGCTATGATGCCACTACTGCGGCCACCGTTGCCGCCGCTCGGCTTATTTCCACCTCCACCACGTTATGGTGGTCCTGGTTTTAGGTTACCTATGCAGTATGGACCTTCGGGACATTGGCGACCTAACTTTCGACCGAAAAATACATAGAATGTGATTATTATTTATAATTTAAGCTTACTGTATATCAATGTGCATATTTTTAAAAAACCTGTTACTATGAAAATGAGTTAGTAAGGAACTATAAGACTTGGCTAAGCTTGATAAAGTTTACATCAATATTTTGTGAAATTTAGAAAGTAAATTTGAAACTTATTGTATTATATTCTATTACCAGGAAAAAAGTAAAATTCGATCAGTTAAATAAATGTGTAACTCGTGAATTGCTTTTAAATCAAAACAAAAAATTGAAAATAATTTGTGCTTACAATTCAATCGTANGATTTCGTTCTGTTTATACTTTTATCATTCGAAAGCATACATACTTTTATTATTTCGAAAACATTTTTTCTGCAGTCGACATGGCCAACAAACAACCACTGGGCGCCACCAATGATGGCACCACGACACGGGCCGCATGGCACTTACCACATGCAAACCATTTTACCTGGAGCTATGATGCCACTACTGCGGCCACCGTTGCCGCCGCTCGGCTTATTTCCACCTCCACCACGTTATGGTGGTCCTGGTTTTAGGTTACCTATGCAGTATGGACCTTCGGGACATTGGCGACCTAACTTTCGACCGAAAAATACATAGAATGTGATTATTATTTATAATTTAAGCTTACTGTATATCAATGTGCATATTTTTAAAAAACCTGTTACTATGAAAATGAGTTAGTAAGGAACTATAAGACTTGGCTAAGCTTGATAAAGTTTACATCAATATTTTGTGAAATTTAGAAAGTAAATTTGAAACTTATTGTATTATATTCTATTACCAGGAAAAAAGTAAAATTCGGTCAGTTAAATAAATGTGTAACTCGTGAATTGCTTTTAAATCAAAACGAAAAATTAAAAATAATTTGTGCTTACAATTCAATCGTGATCAATATGGAAATCAAAAGTGTAAAGGAGTATCAAAAGTGCACTAGTTAGCACTGTGACATTTAACGTAATTGAAACATCACCTCCACTATGAAAACTAAATGATAGTAATGTAAGGTTCAGGAATGGTATATTCTAATACCAAGGCAATTGGAAACGGAATAAAATTCTTATCTGGTTGTCATGCATGCCGATCACAGTCAGTTGTTTGTGCCACCTGTCAGCAGGCCCACAAGTTGTCAGCATTCCATGTGCTCAAAATGAAAGCAAATACAAGTTAGACTAGTGATGGAAAAGGTAGGTATAATTGTACTTTATTCTGAAATTTTTTTTTGTTATTTCTTTAACATCATAAAACCAAAACGCAATAGCTGTGCTTTCGATATTCGCTGCCATACAGTTGGCGATTGGACACCTACGTACAGGAGAAGCAATATGTAACAATATCTTAACCTACTCAGACAGTCAGGCGGCACTCAAAGTGCTTGACTTGGCCACATGCAGCTCAAGAAGGGTAGCTACAGCCTTGGGCCTGCTAACAGGCCATGTTGCCACTGGAAGGCACGCGGAGAGGCTTATGCAGATGCTGCAGAGATGAAGAAGAGCCGGAAACCTTACGGAACCTGCTATCCCGCACTTTGCAAAAGAAGACAAAAGTTCTTGGGTTCAGAATTCCTCGAAGGTTTAACCAACATAGGCGAAGTAGGAATACGGCGACTCTAGAGTTTCGTAGACTCCACACGATGGTTTGAGTAGGAGGGTTCTAAAGTGCCGAGTGGTATCACAACGGGCCCAAAATCTTAAGGGCCTAGATGTGTAGTACGGTCACTAGCAGCCACTTCAACCTAACCTAACCTGAGTTTCACAGTAGCTTTATAATTATAGGGTTTTATAAAATTTCCAGCGGAAAATCTTCCGCGAAAAAAATAAAAGTCATATCTAACTTATTTATGACTGTTTTTATAATTACCTAGCCCATGCCCGCTTGCTTCGCGGAGCCTAATAAGAACTTTTGCGTGGGCCAACACAAAAATAGCGTTTAGAAGAAAAAATGGTCTGTAAAGTTAAAAAAAAATTTAACGACTAAAGAGCACCTGTGAAATCTCTGCCAAGCGTGCATAATCTTCTTTGATCTTGCAACTACAACACGGTCCGATGCGGAAGCCAATAAAAGTCCTTATAAGGAAGCCTAAGAGCACAGACGAGCGTTTTCTGTTATAGGAAAGCAAAGAATCCTCGCTGCCCCACAGGATGAAAAGTTTTTCCGTACACTGGCTAAATGACTGGTGTGATCGCTGGTGATATCCGTGTTCCTTCTTGGACGGATGTGGGTGAATCTTTCCTTTTCAATTCGCCACTTTTACAATTCGTCATAATATTTATGAACTAGTTCATTGAGTTCTACTGCTGCATTTACGGCCGCCCGAGCAATCTCGTTAATCGGAGGTAAATGCAAAATCACATTAGGGGTGTGTGATAACCAGGGAACGGATTTTATGGAAATTGCATTTTTTCTGCTAAAGAGATAGAGTATATTCGATTAAGAATGTCCACGATTTAGCTTTCCCTAATTGTATATATGTGACCTGGTCTACGAAAAGGGAGCTTACGTGCGAAAACTAGTTTTCTGTGAAAAAGCTGTTAAAAGTAAGCAACTCGTTTCGTCAGTTTCTCATTATCTCGTTAATTGTTCTCCGCGCCGGACGTCCAGTAAGTGTTGTTGTTGGTCCAGTAAGTGTTGTTGTTGGTCGGAATATTATTATAGTTCATCGTGTAAGTTGCTAGTGTGGAACATTTAAAAAAGTAACACTGAAGAAGTGACGTTTACTGTTTCTGTTGATTATCGTCTTCGCATTTCGCATGAAATGAAACATGAGTGTTGATGAGGAGTTCAGTGCCGTATACGGACAATATTTCCATGAAAAGGATGATGTCTCTAAGTGATGTTTCTAGTGTATAATCATGTCTTTATAGCTTATAAATCAATGTATTTTGTTCATTACCAATAAATTATATATTGTCGTATTTTTACTCTTCTTTCTCTACATTTTTAGTACACTTCTAAGCAAGTTAGGATTTTCTACTTTTCACCACGTGAAAAAGCATCTCATCTTCCATCCGAATCAACCAAAAAGTGAAAATTGATTTTTTGACACCTAAGCCCCCTTTCCGTAGACCAGGTCACATACACATTTGCTGTTGCCTTTTTTTAAGATATTTGCTTTTTTTTGCCTATTGTACCTTTAAAAAAGTGTTTACAGCGTAGAAAAACCCCTTATTCCGGAACTTGTATCAAATTGGGCACCACTTGTATTTAGTATATTAAAAGGTGTGTTAAAGCCGGTTGTTACAAAAAAAATCAAGTTGATGATAAAGAAAATCGATGGATAAATAAAGAAGTAATAGGTGGTCATATGAAAATGCGCAAAGATTTTTTAATGAAAAATTAGCAGAAAAGAATGTTACTCATACGCCATGTACACCTGAAAATATTTCGAAAACTTTATACATAGAATAAAAAATAACCTGGATTTTCGAAATCAGCAAGCAATTCTATATAGGAACTAGATATGTAGTGGCGTGCGTTGAACATTTTTCCTGTAAACTGGTGTTATTTTTAAGTTTTTGTCTTTTTTAGTGCCTTCTTTTTCCTTTTTTGCTACTTCTAGTGCCTTTTCCCCCCTATTTCGCTATTTTATTTTCCCTTTTCCAGCCTATTTCGTTATTTTATTTTGCCTTCTTTATAGGTTTTTAGTTCCTAAAAATCCGTTCCTGGTGATAACGTAACCTAACCTAAGGGTGTATGAGGGCGTCAGACAAAGGTGCGCTTACACAATTTTATTTAGCCATCTGAAAAGTAAATGCGTAAAAAATAAATGCGTATTAAAAATAAGGATTTTCTAAATATCTCGATTCCAGCGCCACCCAGCAGGTCAATTTCTAGCAAACGAAGTCATCATACAGGTGGCTTACATTGCGAGTTTGAACGAAATCGGCCAATAAATACGACTCTTATAAATTACTCTACTCCAGTGCCACCAGGCGAGTTTTCTAGAGGTTAGTCTATAATAGGACCATATGTGAAAGGTATAACCTCCTACAATTTGACTGAACTCTATCCAGTGGTTTTTGTGCCCGAACAACAAAAACAGCTACCATTTTGTGTATATAGGTGTGAATGTATGTAGATAGGACAATCTATAACGAACTCATAAAAATTAAAATTCAAAAAAAAATTTTACCCTCCCAAAAATTAAATAGAAAGTAAAAGTCCCTCAATGCGATTTAGAAATCTAGGACAAAATGGTTCCCAACCGAATGATGCTTGCTTATCTATACTATATCTATACTATATATATATAATTAAAGTACAAAAAAACGTGAGAGCAAAACAGCCGATGTACTGGGTCGATTTCTATGATTTAAGTTTTAAAATTACATATTTCTACCACAGTAGGACACAGTGGTATTTTTAAAATGAAATTTTAATAATAAGTATGTTTAATTCATGTATTAAGTTGATCAACAATACCACGCATTGCTAGACCGTTTGTCTTTCACGCGTTTGTGTTTAGAGAGCATCCAGAGAACGTTAAATACAGAGAAGCAGCAACACGCTACTCGTTGGTATTTTGGAATAGATCAGAAATGCTCTAGAAGTTCACCACGTTAAATTTTTAACATCGATTGCTCTAGAAGTTCACCATTTTTTAACAGCGTGAGCGCAGAGCGGCGCAAAACTAACAGAATTTGAATAAATTTGCAATTGTGAAATATTATTTATTTTTGTGCACGTTTATATCTATCAACAAAAATGACTTGATAGTTATTTAAACGCCCTTTTAATTGAATTTAATCGACACCCCTTTTTTATTTATTAGACAAAATTATCTGGAAGCGTATAAAAATGTTTGTAAATACATATGCATAATACCTACATGTGTAGGTGCATTTATATGTATTCACATTTGCAAACAAACAAATTCTGCACGCGGTTAAAATTTTTTCGTTATTTTTTTTATACAAATATGATTCATGCCTTAATCAAAACCACCTAAGTCAAACTTTATACAAAACTTAGAAAAATTCAAAAAAATTTCGTCCAAATTTTGAACTTTTTAATCTGAATTTTTAGAATGATAGATCGGTAGAAAAGCAAGTGCAAGTTTTAAGCGGCTAAAAAATCGCGTAGATTTTTAATGATTTTTTATTGCGGATGGCTTGTACTTTTTACCATATACATAAAAGCGAATTTCTTGTAGAATAAAATGCGCAAGAGCGTTTGCAAACAATATAAGAAAAAAATAAACACTATATTTTATAAATTACACCTGTTATATATATGCATAAAACCGCAAAATACGTCGGAAAAAAATTCATTAAAAAATAACGCGATTTTTTATCCGCTTAAAACTTTCACTTGTTTCACTAGAATTACATACATAACCAATCTATCTGCTAACCCGAAAGTAGAAAATTTACATGAAAATTTGTTGAATTTTTCTACGTTCTGTATAAATTTTGAAAGTTTGACTATGTGCTTTCGAATAAAGCATTAACCATATTCTTATAAAAAAAAATAACAAAAAAATTTTTACTTGAAAAACATTGTAAATATTAAACAAAAAAGAACCATGCAATCACTTTTGATTGCCTGTTTTTGTACGTATGTGTGTGTAACAAATTATGGCTCGTTATCAAAATACCGATATTAATTAATAAACTTAATATTATATGGCACAAATGTATTTGTAAAATTAATTTCATCAAAATTATTTCTGCAATAAAATTTTCTATTCATGCAAAAAGCCAAACGCATGAATATGTACGTATGTACATATGCATTTGTAAATACATACGTAGATATGTAATGTAGGTATCGCTGGCTTAATATAGAAAGGCCCTATCTGACATCGTCGCTGATATACAAAAAGCCGTAACTAACTAAAAATCGAAAATTTACGTTTTAATTGATTATGATGCATTTGATCGCATTATATGGCCCCAAATCGTTTTATGCAATAAAAGATTTTAGTTAGTTACGGCTTTGTGTATTTCAGCGACGATGTGAGATAGGGCCTTTCTATATTAAGGCAACGGTATGTAACATATATATGTACATACAAATGTACGATTGGTCGGCTTTCGTCTTCCCCTCGCCGCTCCCATCAACACACAAATTATTCAATTTCTGGGAATCGACACCAGATTGGCACGTGCGCGAAAATATTAACCCTCCGTTTACGAAATATTTAGATTTTCGCATAAGTTTGCATTTAATAAAGCAATACTCGTACATTTTGTATGCAGAATAATATTAATTAATTTAAAATTCTGCATGTAACCATGTTCTCGACGATACATGTAACTTTCATAAAGATGAAACTATGTCCGCTAAAATGGGTTAAACGCAAACTGGAATTGACATTTTTTACACGCATACATGCATACATTCATATACACATGTACAGTGGAGTAGCACTAGCTTGTACTTTGATGTGTTTGAATCTTTTATGGTACTGAAGATTTGCTTACGGATGAAAAATATTAAAAATTGTCCGTGCATGTATGTAAATATATTTTTATAAACGCTTTGAAGTATAGAAATTTTTAATACTAAAAAATAAATAAAATATTTTTTTTTTTGTATTTATACAAATGGTGTTCAAGGCACATTGACCCACCTGTACAAAAATCGTGGCGCGTCATGGACAAATATTTTACAATTTCGGACCGAAAAATTTGAAAACGAGCTAAGTTGCCATGTTACATTGTGAACTTCCGATAAAATCACATATGTATGTGTGTGATTTTAGAAGTTTTGNAATATTTTACAATTTCGGACCGAAAAATTTGAAAACGAGCTAAGTTGCCACGTTACATTTGTGAGCTTCCGATAAAACCACATATGTATGTTTGTGATTTTAGAAGTTTTTATTTTATTAAAAAAATTTAATGTATTTTTCTGCAGAAAACGTTCACTTTTATTCAATGTTTATTAAAAATACACCCTAAAATACTAGTTAATGGTTGAAATATTGGAAGGGAGCAGAGAAATTGAGTGTTTCGTCAAAAGTTATCAAAAATTACCAAAATTCGAGATTTGTAACTTATTTTACTGGATATAGAGAAATAGGTGCCACTTTTCGCTTGGCTGGCCGAGATTTCTTCATTTTAGGATTTTAGAATTTTTGTGTCGGATTGAAAAAGTTGCGCTTGAGGGTGATGAATTTGCGGGGAGATGTGTTGCGGTTATTTTAATGAATGAATTTTCTTGGCCTTGAGAAATACGCGCATGCGTTTATGAATGAAATAGTTATTGTTGTATTTAAGTATACGTGTAATCATGGGCGTAGCCAGGTAGGGGCAGGGGGGTGCTCGAGCCCCTTCCCCCCCCCCCCCCCTAACTTTCAAATTTTCCTTATATATATAAAATAGTACTCTGAAATGCCAGCTTAATAGGGTCGAGCCCCCCCTAAATTTCATTCTGGTTACGCCGATGCGTGTAATTATGTATGTGTGTATGTATGCTGCCGTGAGTTGTACATATGTGACCTGGTCTACGAAAAGGGAGCTTACGTGCGAAAACTAGTTTTCTGTGAAAAAGCTGTTAAAAGTAAGCAACTCGTTTCGTTTACTCGTTTTTACTTTTCTTTCTCTACATTTTTAGTACACTTCTAAGCAAGTTAGGATTTTCTGCTTTTCACCACGTGAAAAAGCATCTCATCTTCCATCCGAACCAACCAAAAAGTGAAAATTGATTTTTTGACACCTAAGCCCCCTTTCCGTAGACCAGGTCACATATGTACATTTGTATATATGTGCGTAGTATTTTGGCAGCAATATGCACATATGTTTGTATGTACTTATATATGCATGCAAAAACGTTGTCAATTAATGGAGCATGTACATATAGATACATATATGTATGCGTGGGAAATGCATTTTCATTTGACTCCATAACTATTGGGGCATATTAGTAGACGAAATAAAGTCGACTCTTAAGTTAAAGTGTGTCAGCCCCAAATAAGAAGAAAGTTAGTATGTACATATTTACATATATGTAATATTATGTGCATGTGCAAGAACGTTATCAAGAAATGATTTTGGAGTATGTGTATGGGGTACATATCTGTGTTCGTATGGAAAAGTAGCTTATGTCGAAAGGTTGGCTTTAGTATAAATCGGCATTCGCAGCATACGATTGCGAATGACTCACCGGCTCTAAGCCGTTGAAAATCTTTTGGCAAATAAACGTGCAAGAAATAGTTCCGATACTAGCAAGTCAATATTCTTGTTAAGTCTCATCCAAAAATTCCTTGTTGTTTAAAGACTAAAGGGAATGCCGTATTATACTAAAGCCAGCCTTTCGACATAAGCTACTTTTCCAAACGAACACAGATATGTACAAATGTAAGTACATACATACTGAATGTATCAACTAATTAGCAACGAAATTCAATATGATATTGTTTGCAAATTACATTAATTTATTTTTACTGATTTTCATTTAAAATATAATTCAATTCAATAATAAAAGTTTAAAAGCTTGCACAAATTGCAAAAAAAAAACGAATCAAACTTCAAGAAATGGTCATCCAAATTTTTTATTTGAATATTTAAAAAAATTTCGGGTATGCAGTATTGTAGTCCATTTAATTATAGTATAAGAAAGTGCAAGTTTTAAGTTGTTAAAATTACCGTTGATTTTTTTAATTTTTTTTTGTTGGGGTGTTGCTGTTTTTTCCCATACAAAAAAAAATGTTCATGTGTTATATGGAAGAAAATGCGAACACCCTCCACAAAAAAAATTCTAAAAAATCAACGGTAATTTTTAACGACTAGAAACTTGGACTTTAGTGTACTTGATTGAATGGACTACAAAGCTGCCTACCCTAAAATTTTTTAAATATTCTAATTAAGAATTTTCAAATTTTTATAAAAATTTTTTGAAGTATGATTAATTATTTTGCAATTTGTACAAGCTTTTAAACTTTTATTATTGTGGTTTCTGTTATAGATTGAATTATATTTTAATCGAAATTATTAAAAATAAATAAATAAACATAATTTGAAAACAATATCATTTTGAATTTCGTCGCTACATAATTAGTTGATCGCATCTGTATGTACTACAAGCATCCATATGCGCATGCCTGGGAAATGGATTTGCATTTGACTCCAGGACTATTATTTACAAATAATATCTACGAGTATTGCAGTAAAACTCAAAAACAACTTTGAAGTTAACAAGTGCACTGCTTTGTACATTTTTTTTGTTAATGCGTCCATCTTTAAAGTGAGTTTGTGAAAAAACTAAGGCAGCTAGAAAACTGGGATTTGTTGCATTGAAAATAGCGTAGCAACTACAATAAGAATCGTTAAAAAAAAAAACCAAATGCCGACGGCAAATCACCAATGAGTTTGCATATTTGCATAGCTTTCACATATTTATTAAATAACAAATCTACGTTTTGGAGTTAAAGCATTCCCTGGCATATATCTTCGAAAATTTATTTTCTTTAATTTAACCAAGAATTTTCATCTTTTTTTTATTAAATCAATGCCGCGAAAAAAAACCAAACCAAAGTACTTAACATTGATACAAATTAACAAATTTGTATCTCGGCTCTGCGGTTAACTTGCCGCTCAGATCTGTTAATTTGCCACTCTCAATTTTCGATTCGAGTGGTGAACTTCTAGAGCGTTTTTGATAGTGTTTGACAATTCACACGGCTATTCGTAATCGCTGCTTATCTGTATTTAACGTTCTCTGGCCAATACAAGAATGAAAGTGAAGGTGAGTACGTAAATAGATTAAGAAATGTATAAAGGCGAAGGTAAAAATAAAAACAAACAAAGATTCGCAAGGATAAATGCAAAAATGAAGATCAAGGTAAGTTTAAACACTTTACTCATATAAGAGCAAAGGTGAAGGGGAATATGTAGATGAAGAAAATGGTAAACAAAAATAAATATTAGAAAAAGATGAGGATGAGGATACCGATAAAAGGAAAAATGAAGATAGAAGAAGAGAGCTTAAAATAAAGGTAGTTATAAAGAAAAGGATGTGTATGTAGATAGACACAGACTCAACCTGGGAACTATTTCGGGATCTTCGGTATTCTCGGGAGCTATCGATATAATAATCGATATTTTTATCGATTTGCGTACTAATATTTTTATAGATTTTGTTATCAATATTTTTTTATCTATTTGGGTATTCTCGGGAGCTATCGTTATAATAATCGATATTTTTATCGATTTGCGTACTAATATTTTTTATAGATTTTGTTATCAATATTTTTTATCTATTTGGGTATCGATATTTGTATCGACTTTGTTATAATTATTTTTATTAATTTTGTCATCGTTATTTTTATCGATTTTATTATCGATATTGGTATCGACTTTGCTATCTATATTTTTTATCGAATTCGTTATCTATAATTTTATTGGGTTTGTTATCGATATTTTTCGATATATGTTATTATCGATTTTGTTATCGATACACATGATGTGACATCATATGATAGAACATCACATCTTATGACGTCATTTGGCATGACATGATATCCTATCCTATCACTTCACATTACATCACATGAAATCACATCACATTGCATCGCATTACCTGACATCACAACACAGAGCATTTTATCACGTCATCGCACCTCACATCATCTATGTGAATATGTAGACGAAGAAAAGGATATAGTTAAAGGTATAACAGATAAAAACAAAGATGAAGACCAAGTTAAATTTAAAAACTTAACTTTTATAAGAACAATAGAGTATAAAGATAAAAATAAAGATAAAGGAGAACAGAATAGCATAAATATAATTAGAACGAAAAGGCTAGAGGTAGGGATCTAGATAGAAAAAAGATAAAATATAACCTTAAACAAATTGTCGTTTAAAGTACAAAACCGCGTATCAACAAAATGTCAAACCGCTAATCAAGATAATGCAAAACCGCGTATGGGGTAGCTTAAATTATTTTCTAGAGAGTAAAAACACTTATATTTCAAAATAAGTTTCTTTTTTATAAAGCAATCGCGTTTCTGGCTAGTATATTTCAGAACGAATGGAGAAGGATTGAGCCAAGAGCTTGTATGAGCAAATCCAATTTTTGGCAGGAAATGTCAGTTACGCGGTTTTGCAGAATTACGATACGCGGTTTCGTACTTTATACGACGAAATGTATATGTACATATGTATAGTAATAATCTTATTTTTAATATGTTTTGAATAAAATACTGGGGGACATTCCCGAAATTTTTTGCCATACTTACGATGGTGCAGTGATAAACTCACTTGCTTTTATTAACTTATTTCTTGTCATTCGATCAATAACTTTTTGCGCATCTTAACTGCAATGCACTTAGGAAAGCAAAACCACTAATGTTAATATCATGGAAAATTAAAAATTCGGAGGGGCAATAGGAATAGAAAGCCACGCTTATCCTCATACAATTTTTCAGGCAAAAATATAATAAAACAAAAGTTATTGTAGCCAATCACAAACAGTTACGCATTTTTTAATTGTTTGTTTAAATTTTTGGAGTAGGTATAGTACATTCATCAAAGAAATACCGTTCGCAAAAGAAAACAAAACGGCTTACAATAATAAAAAAATAGCTTTGTTGGTGGTTCAATATTTGGNGAAAACAAAACGGCTTACAATAATAAAAAAACAGCTTTGTTGGTGGTTCAATATTTGTATCGTATAATGCTGGTTTTGATTTTTTTGTTTTTACCACCACAAAATAATTTAAAAAGGGGGACTAAAAATAGCACTTTGGAAACGACCCATTTATATTTGCGGCCGAGCTTTTTCTCCAATTTCAGTAGCCCGTTTCTGTAACTTTTCTCTACCGATTATTTCTCTACTGGTAGAGAAAATCCGTCCCTCTCACCTACTAATTAGCAGTAGATAACAGGGCGGCGAATTCATATCTCAATTCGCCTTGGTAGAGAATTGTTACAGAAACGAGCTACAGGTGTTGTCATACCAAATTGGAACCAAAAATCTTACGTCTCTTCTTAAGGTCAGTTGAGATTTTTAAGAACTGTTTGTGAACCTGTGTCGGACTGAGTGGTAACAGGGTAGCTAGAATTATCAATTACATCAAATACATGGCAATCCAATCTACTCGCATTATCGTCTTTGACAGAAGTAGCGATTCCAGAATAGTAAGGCAAGGCTGTAAATAGTAATAGTAAAGTAAGACCATTGGTTCAACTTGATGATGTTGTGCTCAAAATTGCAACGATTGTTAGGCCGTTAAATGAACTTGTGTCTTAGTTGTATGAAAGATAAAAAAATTTTGATTTTCCGGCAAGTTGTTCAACTCGTCGCAACGTTAAGGCCAACTTAGAGGTGCCATGACCATAACGCCTTAGCCATAATGTAGCGAAATACTTCAGAGCCGCTTATGGTTATGGCGAAAAACTAAAATAAGATAGATACCTACGGTTATGGTTATGGCTCTGGCGTTATAATATGGCACCAATAATCGTTTACAGAGCTGCGCGTACGTTTTATCGGAACGTTTATTGTTATGGTTATGGTTATGGCTATGGTAGGGCACCACCAATTCAGCCTTTAATAGGCATGTTATACAACGTCATTCTATATATTTTGTGTTTATTTTCGTGGTAACCACGCCGTAAAAAACATTATATGGTAGTTTTGTATTTTCACTAAACCCAAAATGGATAACGCACCCGAAGTGCATGTTTTTGTTAAATTTCATAAATGTATGTATGCCGAAACTATGAAATTGTAAAAATGATATTGTGCAAAATTGTAATGTTTGTGGGCAAAACGATTACGATTGATTGGCTACGAATTGATTTGAACCAACGGTTGCAACGTTTATGGCTGATCGAGCTTGAGATTAGTGTGTTTTGGCATTATCAACCGAGTAAATGTACCAGAATAATACCTGTAATTCCTATGACTCACTAAAGCAAACAAGTATAAATTTAAGTAGTAGTTTTAATATTCAATGTTCTTTTATTTACAAATATGTATGTATGTATGTACATATACATATGTACATACATATAGAACAGTTTTTCTTTCTTTGATATTTTACTTTAGATCATTTGATAAAATCCGGTACGATAGAATTGTAAATACAGATGTACATATGTATGTATGTATCAGTGAAAATATAATAAAATATATAAATAAGAGATTTAAAACCTGATCTTTTGATTAAAAAAAGAAAAGCTTAACTGACAAACTACAAATATACAAATCGCATAGATTATTACACATAACTAATTACAAGTTAAAGGTTTAAAATGAGAACAATTATTGAGAAGTAGGAAGATGCTATTTGTTTCCGCTCAAGTTATACAGCGTTTTTCGTTGAATCTTTTGTTTTAAATAAATTAAGACAGTTAAAATTATCTTTAAAAAGATTATTTTGATTGGCATTATAGATGAGTTAATTACAACCGACATAGCTGCAGTTTGGTACCCACAAAAGAATGTACTTGCATCGTTTTAATGTAATAAAGATGTCTTTTCTGTTAAAACCACAATCCGTATTTTCGATTCCTTTAACAGAATTATCGCCGTAAACATAGTGGTTAACTCACGTGCATATGTACATACATTGAACTATTACTAACCTTCAGTTGTAAATAAATTACAATACTTATTTCGGTTTTATAATCTTACAGTGGAATTTCACTTCGATATTTAAACATTCTACAAAACTAGCTTCTCCGTTTTTTACTAAGTATATATAGCGTTTTATCGTTTTTTTTTTTTTTTTTAATTTAAACCCTTTATGTTGGCATTCACTTTTGATTTCACTTAACATTGTTACTCTTTTGACTCTTTGCCACCCGGTGTGTTTAAAGGCTTCACACCAAGTCAACTCGCGGGCGGAATTGTAATCGCAGTGGTGGATCTCTGAAACGCCAGCGTGTCACATAAACAAACTTTAGTGTATGGTCTTTACCCAACAATTCCTCATTGCACAGTATGTCGATCTGAAAATAAACCGTAAAACTGTTAAGTATATACTTATTATTGCTTTACATGTAAATTTTAAACATAACTAAATTTTGTACAATCAACTTTATATTAATTGTAGCCTATGATGCAATAATTTAAGGTGTTGTACGTTGCAACAGCTCGAATTCGAATTGTATTTTGGAAGTTCAAGAAAAACGGAAAGAAAAAAGCCATTTAGTGGAAAAAGTACTAAATTTCATACCTTCTTAACAGCGCACAGTGCCGCCTAAGTGAGCATAAATCGAAACATTCGTTGTCTGCAATGTGAACGTGTTTGGTATTTTTGTAAAGGTAATTTTTCCACTAAAAAGAATAAAGCAGAAATTTCCCTATAAAATAAATGATATGCCGCCCGGAAGCCACTGAACTCAACAAATTTAATACTAAGAATTTTACTCGAAGCATAGCCATGCGCTAGCTCATCACGGAAATAAATATCAAAAAAACATTGCTTGAAATAAAATGTTGTTTTGACGTTTTTTATTTCCGTATATATGGTAGATAAGAATAAAAATTTTGGAAAAAAATTAAACACAAGGTGTCCTTACGGTATTCCAGAAAAAAACATTTTGTTTTAATACAAATTTCGAAAATGGGCAGTTTTAATGGAATTAATAAAAAACATATGTCAAAATAGGTTTTATTTATTACTTTATTTAATTGTAAGGTTTTTTAGCTTCCAAAATAGAAAATAAAAAGCTGCTAATTTTTTGCACTTTTTGAAATAATGCGTTTTTTGCTAATGCAAAATCCATCAAATAAGCACGATTAAAAAGCTTGACCTAAAATAAGGGTTTATTTTTTTAGGTAAAATATTAAATTCAAATTATTTAAGAAGTTAAATGGATTATTAAAATATTGGTATCAATCGAAATGGGTGTGAAAAGGGTTTATATCTTAACTACATGCAACAGGGTTGCCACCTGTTTAAAAAATCGACTTCCATTTGTATTAAGGGAATTAGGTAATTGAAATACATAGGTATCACCATATGGGAGTCAGAGGTTTAAGAAGGTCACAGCTTATAAATATTTTGAAGGGGGTTGCCAGTAAAGTAAAATTTAGTTAAACTAAAATAATAATTGTATCACACCAAAGGTTTACGACATCGTATTTGTTATTTTATTACAAAAACATACATTGTCAATCAGTGATTTGTTCTGATTACATTCCTTTTAAATTACTGGACTCTTAAATTAACCCAGGAATGTTTTTACTCTTCACTTATTTCTTGATACCTATGCCCAATGTTTTCTTGTGTCTGATATCCATACTGATAAACATATTTCAGTGACCTTATTGCCTTAATTAAACTGAATTTCATTTTTTAAACATGGGGCAACATTTCTACGTATCGTTTAGAAGTAAAGCATTTTCAAAGCCATTTCAATTGATACCCTTATTGTAATATCTAATTCATTCAACTTATTAATTAATTTTAATAAAATTTGTAACAGGTGGCAACCAATTTCAAAAGAAATAAAACTTTATTGCACATCTGCAGGACATTGGACACCTCTCTTTAAAATAGAGCGAATTATATATACATACCTATGTATGTAAATGCTACAAGAACCCAAATTTTCAACTTAAAACTGCATTTACAGTGGAAGTATGAAAGTTATCAAAAAACCAATTGCATTTCTGAATTCAGCGCTTTCAAGTTCATTAAGACACAAATTTTCATTCAAATCCGTTCACAAACCTATTTTTGCCCACATATATGGAAGCGGGGCACTGTGCGCAGTGCCAATTATCAGATTGGTAGTCTCATAAATTTGTAGAAAACTAAAATAATAAAATTGGGAATCTAGCCCCAACCACCAAAAAACGATTTTTTTTTCAAAATTTTCTTATTGATGCAGAATGGCATCTAGATGCTCTACGGGCATTTCTGCATCAAAAATAGAGTTTTTGAAAGATACAGTATCGGTCATATCTATAGCACGCCATTTCGAAGTGATATTGTGTGCAACTTATGTTTATTTGTTTATTTTTGAGAATTTTCAATTAAAATACAGTTCTTTCTCTAACAAACCCCATATAAACCCAAGTTTAACAATTTGTAGAAAACTTCAAAAAAGTGCAACAAATTTTCACCTAAGTTTCAAACTTTTTTCTCGGAAGTGTTTGAATTTTTCTGAAGTTTTGGATCGTGAATTTATTTTTTTTTGAAGAACACGAATTGATCCAGTAAATCTGAGTATGAGGCATTATTGATATGGCCAACAGCTATCAAACCTGATATATTCGCACTATAGGTTTTTTTGTGTTCCACAGTGTTATATAAGGGATTGTTTGAGGAATCATATAAGGAATTATACATTACACAAGTGTACGTATATCCGAAAACGTGTCATGTTTTATTTATTTGTTTTCGAAATCAACGATATATTTCAGAATTTATAATTAATACGTTGTGTTCATTTTAGTAAATCCACTTTGATTTTTGATTTTACAAAATTTGTTATATACACTCCTCGAAATTTTATTAAAGGCATTTGCACTTCTACCATTAATATTTGTTGCAACGATTACGCCACACTCTTTTTGCTCTGGTCTTAAGTCTTTAAACCTCTATTTATTCTGGCACATAAAATATGCCAATATCGTACTTCTTTTCTAAGTATTTGTGAAAATTTCCGTTTAGTGGCTGATTCTCCTACGAAATTCAATTAAAGGTAGTCGTTTCTGAGTTTCAGAAAAAGTTAATTGAGAACGAGATCGTTTTTCTTTTGATGCCATTTTGAAGGTTAAGTATTTTTTAAGGCATTTGAATCTTTATACGCGTGAGTTTTTTCAAAAATTAAGCATGGGAAAAGGAAAAACGCTCACAACCGCGGAACTTGCTCAGATCCTTGCTTACAAGGACACAGGCATGTCCAATCGGCAAATCGCGGCTAAATTGGGTCGGTCTGCTACAGCAATTGATAACGCGATTAAGTTATAAAAGAATTATAATACTAATCGGTCGAATAAAAATAATCAAAAAATCTCTCCTCGGCAAAAATCCGCTATTATTCGCGCTGGGCTGGAAAGAAACGCAACCGCTTCCAAAATTGTATCAGACCTTAACTTACCAGTATGTAAACGTCGTGTGCAACAAATTTTATCCAGCAGCGATCGCTTAGTTTGGAGAAAAATGAAATCCAAACCGGCATTGAATGAATCCCACAAAACAGCTAGATTAGCCTTTGCAAAACAGCACATGTCATGGATCGAGGAGTGGAAAAATGTTATATTTTCTGACGAGAAAAAATTTTATCCCGATGGACCTGACGGTTTTAATTACTATTGGCATGATTTGAGGGGCTCTGAGCGCTTTTCCACCAAACGAGACGTTTGGGCTGGTTTCAGCCACTACAAAAGGACTCCAATCTGCAAAATTTCCGGACGTATGAACTCGGAGGACTACATAAATCTTTTGGACGAAGTTTTGATTAACTTTATGGAAGATCTACCGGACACAAATGCGACATTTCAGCAAGATAATGCTGCAATACACGCATCACGTGCCACCCGCAGTTGGCTTCGAGAGAAGGAAATTCTTGTTTTAGAGTGGCCATCACGATCTCCAGACCTAAGTCCGATTGAGAACATGTGGGGCTATCTTTATCGTCGAGTATACGCTGGAGGACGAAAGTTTCATTCGATAGAACAGCTCGTAGCACCGTAACTAAAGAGTGGTCCAAAATTCCGCATTCGGAGTTCCAAAAAGTGATATTTTCGATGCCGAACCGCATTTTTGAAGTTATAAATAAATCTGGAGGATGGACTCATTATTAGCATAAGCATTTTCTGAGTTTTCTAAACCATTTTTAATAATGCCTTTGATTAAATTTCGCAGCTGGAGTTTTGAATTTCGCTTTTAAATTGCATTGTGAGCTCGTAATTGGATATGTAAGCAACTTTTTTTAGTTGTTAACTCTAAATGAAATATGTTGTCTATACTAATAAAAAAACAAACATTCTCGCGGTTTAAATTCACGGTTTTTGAAGAGAAATTAGGCGCCTTTAATTGAATTTCGCGGAGTGTATGTGCATACAGGATCGGTCATATCAATAACAATATATATATATAATATTCCAGAGTGATATTATTTCCCACTCATGTTTATTTATTTATTTCTAGAAATTTGCATTAAAATGTAATTAAATTTCTAACAAAACCCATATGAACCCAATTTTAAAACTTCGTAGAAAACTACAGAAAAATACATCAAATTTTCACCCAAAATTCAAACTTTTTTCTCAGAAGTGTTAGAAGTTTTTTGAGCACACAGTTTTATGGTATCTTCAATTTTAGTCTAGTTATGTTAGGGCTGCCAGACGTCTTGGTTTTCCCGGACATGTCCCGGTTTTAGACTATTTGTCCCGGTGTCCCGGTCCAACCTTAAAATGTCCCGGGTTTTTGATTTGATTGCACAAATTTGAATAAAAGATCAAACATCACTACACTAAGGGAAAAAACGCGTTGTAATATTCAGAAAAATGTTATGAATTCACTGACGGAAATAACGCATAGTAAACATGAATATTTTCTATTTGATTACACTGGTCTACAAATTTCAACTTTTTTTCTGCGAATAAGACGGGACCTGGTGTTTCTGAACGGATTTTTCGTGCTGAACACGAATCCGGGGTCAAAAATGTCCCATCACGTCACGTTTTCGAGAAAAAAGGGGTTGAAACCCCTAAAAACAGCGTTTTT
>NW_016157598.1:63656-71059 GCF_001687245.7 Rhagoletis zephyria | reverse complement strand
ACCTATCTCGGCTGCCAGTTCGAAAACGCCCTATCTCAGAAAATTTTTCAACAACGCTTTATCTCAGAAAACTTTTCAAGAACGCCCTAGCTCAGTATTTGGTTGACGAACGCCCTATCTTAGATGCCGATTCAGAAACGCCTTATCTCAGCTTATTTTCAATGTATTTTCCTTTGAGATAGGGCGTTTTTGAACCGAATTCTGAGATAGGGCGTTATTCAACCAAATTCTGAGGTAGGGTGTTTTTCAATAATATTCTGAATTAGGGCGTTTTTCAATAAAATTCTGAAGTAGGGCGTTCTTGAAAAGTTTTCTGAGATACGGCGTTTTCGAACTGGCTGCCGAGATAGGTCGATCTTCCACTCAGCCATCGATATGTACCTAAATACGTTCAAAATGGCGTGCACAGAGTTTTACAATTATATTAAGGAAAAGACAGAAGTTTTGAAACAAGTTCACAGCAACCAAAAATATGACTGATATTTTAATGTTATCTTGTACTTATATTTTTTTCTTTCATGAAACCTAGAGTACTTATAAGTACAGTGCCGTACAAAATTATTGGCTCGGAGGCTCTTTAATCAGATCACAATTTCTAATCAGATCTTATAGAACAATTTTCAAAATGTAGCTCTTGAGCCAATTAATAAAGTGCAAGTCTGAAGTTGCCAGCAAATTTCGTTGACTTTTAGCATGTATTTTTTTGCTGACAGTGTCTTCCATATAAAAAGAATTATCAAATATAGTTTGTATGGAAGAAACTCTCAGTAAAACCAATACCAAAAATCAACTAAAATTTAATGGGCTGCAAACTTCATTTTAAACATTTTTATAAAAAGTCTGATTAGAATGTTGCAAATTTGTATGCAAATTTATTGAATTTTATTTTTATTTTTATGTTTTTTCATATATTTAGTATAAACTGTATTTTTATAAAGAATAAAAAAGGTTCATGCATTGTAAAAAATTCTCTGTGCTTTAGTTGTGATAAGTTGTTTTGTTTTGTTGGCGTATGTTGTAATGATCTCATGATCTTATGTTTTTATGTTTTTGTTTTTGTCTGTCAAAATAAAATTTCCCTACATCCTTTCGCACGTCGAAATGAAAGAGAAGGGAGCGAGAGGCCCTCCCTAAAGTTTCCCGGTTTGGCAACAGAGATATCTGGCAGCTCTAAGTTATATGTAAGTTTGAAAAAAGAATTCCGTGATTTTTTAGAATCTTTTTCGCCGAAGGTGTGGCGGTTGTCTTCCATACAGTGTTGCCAGTTAATAAAATATAAACAAGATCCCGTTTTATGCTAAAGTTATAACAGAAATCCCGCGCTGTATATATCCATTATACGTAAAACGCTTTCGGATGAAAAAACCAAGTTCTTACATTAGGGTGGCCCCAAAAATGCATGTGAAAAAGTATAGTCGGAATTTTAATGCTCTCACCCCCTAGGATTGTTCTATACCGAAAAAATATACCCCAATTTCTATTTTAAATCAAAAAATATTTAGTGGTCGCTCAAAGCGCTTAAAGTTTTCAATGTATTTTACATGGGAAAACAACTTTTCATAAAAATGGTATAGAATTCATGAAAATCAATAGTTTTCGATCGGAAAACTCTGTTTCTCTTCAGGAGACTCCCAATAATAATACCTATTTCTTTATTAACCATTTTTTCATAGTAACTATGTATATTGTATAGGTCCGCCAAAACCCCCTAAAAATGCAATAATTGTTTTTTAAGTAAATTAGATTTGCATTCAATGCTTATTACAGATGCCGTTTTTAAATCAATTAAATCGAAGATCGATTAATCGAACCCTTCCTTATGTATGTATGTATGTTTTAAAAATTACTTATGTACAATAAAAGTTTGGTCAGATCGCTGTATTTTGCTTCTTTATAAAAATAAACTAAAATACGTTATATTACAAAATATATGAACCGATCTTGGGAGTTGGATTTACTTTTTGACGATTCCTTCCTCCTTTGATTATCTTTATTTCGATTCGAATCGATTCAAAAATCGATTTTTTTTCGATCTAACATCTCTATGCTTATTCGCTTATTCTGATCTTAACGAAACTTGGTATGTCTACTTAATTTGAGCGTAGGACAGATGGTGTTGAAAATGGGCAAAATAGGACGATAACCACGCCTACCTCCCATATAACGGTAGTTTTCAGAAATACGAAAACTGCGATATTTTAGTAACTACTGAAGCTCACTCACTCAAAATTGATATGTACAATCATTTTTAAACGAAAAATAAGAATAATATAAATTTTTGGAAAATGGGCGTAGGCACGCCCACTTATTATTACATATGTATATCTTGGGAACCGCTCCACCAATTTCTCCCAAACTTAGCACAGTTGTTGGCGTTCACAAAACATCCCAAACGGCTGAAAATTAAAAAAAAATCGGATAATAACCACGCCCACATCCCACATAACGGTAATTTAGAGAAATACGAAAGCTTCGATAAATCAGTAAATACTGAAGCTAATTTATTCAAAATTGATGTTTGCAAAAATTGTTCAGCAAAATGTATGCTTATAATAAAATGTTGTGAAATGAGCGTGACCCCGCCTACTTAAAAGCAAATATGTGTATCTCGGTAACCGTTCGATCAGTGTGTACCAAATTCGGTATGATTATAGTTGTTGCCCCATAAAGGCAAAACGTTGAAAGTTTTTACGACCACCTTTTTATAACGCTAATTTTACCCAAAATTGATACTAGCAACAATCCCTTGAAAAGAATTAACATTATTATGAAATTTTGGAAAATGGGCGTGATACCGCCCACATATATCTATATAAGTTTATCTCATTATGTCTAACTGAACGTTCTATCGAAGCTGTTTGAAATAGACGTAAAACCCCCACTGCTTACCATGGAGCGGTAGTTTTCGGAAAGGTTAAAAAACTATATTGAATACTTGCGCCGGGTATTTAATGTTCGGCTCCGCTCGAACTTAGACTATTTACTTGTTAAGAAATAATTTAGGTGAGTAAATTAAATGATTTAGTTAAATAAAAGATTGAAAGGTTAGTAATTTTTAATAACGTTTTTGTTTAGTAATTGAATGTAGAAGTTGGAACATTGTATTCAATAAAGTTTTTAAAGGGTCGTAAATCAAACCTGCGCCACTAAATAACTACTCGCTCGCTGCGAAAAACTTGAAAAACTTGAAACTTGACAAAATTGTAAATTCTTTTCGATTGACGCTGCACCAGTCGAGAGGACTTTGAGTTATATTTATATATTTTTTTTTTTTTATTGCGGTGCAATAATTCTTTTTTGGGGATTGCATCGGTCTGCAAATGTCGTATGTATCCTCCTGACTTTCATCTTCACAATCTAGTATCATGACAAGATCGCTGATTAAACACGGTTGTTTTCCAAAGAATTCTTCATTCCCATTCTTTTGGTTGTTTCTGAATGTGGAGAACCAGTAACGTCAACAGCGTTTTTCGATTTTAGTTTTTGTAATTCATTTTTGATCCTTTCTTCTGTGACTGGCCAGATATACGTTTTATCATTGCACTTGCATAATATTCCAGGAACCGAAAATAACAGTTATTCTTTTACCTGTTAAACTTAGCCTAATATTTTTTTCCGAAAGTTTTTTCTGGATAATAAGCAAACAGCTTTTCAAAATTAAACAAATTTGGTATAATGATATAAGAGGACTGAAATAGCTTTTAAACAGAAATAACGAACGAAGGTATATATATATATATATATATATGTATATATATATATATATGTATATATATTTTTTATTTTATGTATATATATTTTTTATATCATTTAATACTAAAGAAATTCACCTGACTCAAGGTTTGTTCTATGGTAATTAATTATCATTTTTTATTGAAATATTTTTCAGTAGGTGACTTTACTCTTACTTACTCCTCTTTTACTTAAGTCCTCTTTCATTTGATACCAAACTTGTTTAATTTGGATAAGCGGTTTGTTTATTGTCCGGAAAAGACTTTTAGTTGGGAATAAAAAATATTTGCCCAAGTTTAACTCGTAAAGAAAATAACTGTTACTTTCGGTCCCTTCAATATTCGCATTCGCAAAAGATCCGCATTGATTATTGCGAATGCGAAAGCGAATGTTAAAATTAATGCGGAAGCTCCGCGGTTGCGAATGCGAATATTCGCAATAACCCTGGTACATACATACAAGCACCAATTAATTGAATTTAAAGAAATGGCATGTCGTCCATTTCCGCTGTAGCGTACGTAGTGCATAGGTTAACATCTACCTTTGTTGTTGTTGTTGTAGCGGCTACAACAACCCCGCCCAGATCGGTTAATATCTCAGTCGTTGTCGTCAAGTTCCACTAACGGCAGCCCTAAGAAGCGTGCAGCCTCAATATGGTCGGTCCAGAGGGACAAAGGCGTTAGGGTTGTTGGGTTTTCCGGGCATACGAAGAGTTGTTTCGAGTCATCAGGTGTCTCTCCGCTTGGCGGACACTCATTTGGTACATCTGCGTTTAGTCTGCTCAGGTATGAGTTTAACCTGCTGCAGTAGCCAGAGCGAAGTTGAACTATTGTGACTGACAGCCCTGCGGAACTTACGTTCACCAAGGTGGACGTCGGTTGGTGTGGGGAGCGCAGCGAAGGTGCTCTCAGTAAATTCCGCGAAGCCTTTTCAAAAAGTTGATATAGGTCCGGTGTTCCGCGGAAGCCAAGTCGGTTGTTTTATCGACCGAGATGACTATGGGCAGATAGTCTGATGCCAAAGTCAGTATAGGTTGCCATGATACGCTGTTTATCAGACCAGCGTTGACAATNTTGTTGTTGTTGTAGCGGCTACAACAACCCCGCCCAGATCGGTTAATATCTCAGTCGTTGTCGTCAAGTTCCACTAACGGCAGCCCTAAGAAGCGTGCAGCCTCAATATGGTCGGTCCAGAGGGACAAAGGCGTTAGGGTTGTTGGGTTTTCCGGGCATACGAAGAGTTGTTTCGAGTCATGAGGTGTCTCTCCGCTTGGCGGACACTCATTTGGTACATCTGCGTTTAGTCTGCTCAGGTATGAGTTTAACCTGCTGCAGTAGCCAGAGCGAAGTTGAACTATTGTGACTGACAGCCCTGCGGAACTTACGTTCACCAAGGTGGACGTCGGTTGGTGTGGGGAGCGCAGCGAAGGTGCTCTCAGTAAATTCCGCGAAGCCTTTTCAAAAAGTTGATATAGGTCCGGTGTTCCGCGGAAGCCAAGTCGGTTGTTTTATCGACCGAGATGACTATGGGCAGATAGTCTGATGCCAAAGTCAGTATAGGTTGCCATGATACGCTGTTTATCAGACCAGCGTTGACAATTGTTATGTCTGACCGGATAGCAATGCCCTGACATTCTAGGGTGGTATCTCTGCGGTCGATGTCTGTGTGGTGTGGTGTGTGATGAACGCTAAGCCACCATCACTATCTCGCTCGCGATCTGGACGGTCCACGACGTACCCGGCACAACTCAACGATGTTGAATTGCTGTGCAACTTCGTCTCTTGGACCGCAGCTATCAATATATCATGCCTTCCCATGAAGACGGTTATCTCCTCGATCTTGCTCTGAAGTCCGTCACAGTTAAATTAAAGGAGCTTCATGTGGATTGGGAGACGTGTAGTTATGCGGGGTGTGAGGGATGTGTGTGGCCTTGCCCTCATTGGCTGTGTGTGCTGCTGTGGAGGTTGCCGCCCTGTGGTGGCATCCTGGTCTGACATACCGTGTACATTGTAGGAAGAACCAGGAGTTCTTGGCGGCGGCGTGTGGGTGGTGGTGCGGTTGTGTCTGTTATGTGGTCTGTCGTGGTTGTGGTGTGGTCTATTGTGTTCTTATGTTGTGGTGCTGTGGTGTCTGTGTTGAGCTGCTCGGTGGACTGGGGTTAGCCGTGGTGGCTGCTCTGTTTCAGCAGCAGGGGGCCCAAACGATGTGGTCCACTGCCGATGTGAATACGTAGCAAATGTAGCCCTATGGACGAACAACTTCTGAGATACTTCGCCGACCTAAACGGGATTAGATCGCCGAACAGCCCTTGGCCGAGTAAAACCCGAGTCATTCCGGTAAGTAGAACCGGTTGTCGTTGGATCTTATATCTTTATAGGATCTTTGCAAAGCAAAGGTTTTATAGCAATGAAGAGTGTCTGGACGCATAAAAATGCAAGTTGATAAAAGCGTTGTAAAAATGGTTGAAGTGATAGCTATTTCGGAAATCACCACATTTCCTCATCAGACTTCTTTAAGTAGGATTCGAACCGACGATCCCACTGGCTCAGCCAGTTGCCTACGCGCTGTGCTAAATTCGCACAGTTTAGGAAAAATATTAAGATTTAAGCGAGCTGGACCGATTTGAAAATACCTCCAACAATGGAGTTTTTTATGAATGCAAATAGTTTCTTAAATAGGTTTTTTGAAAAAATCCCCTCATACACAAAACGGTTTAAGCTTTTTGATTCTGCTTTTTAACTTTTTCAAAGATTGGTATAAGAAAACCTTGAATAACTGAACCTAAACTCTTCCGATTTAGACTTGCGGGGTATCATTGGAAAGTTTTTTTTCGCCCTTTTTATTTATTTGCTAATAAGCTCATTCAAGAGATGAAATAGAGAGGTAGGATGAACGAACATCAGAGTTGAATTAAGATGTGTTAGTATTTGAAAAATAATAATTGGTACAAGAATGATTTTTTTTTTTGCACATAAATAAAAATTGTGGGAAAATACCTTTCTACCGAGATCCCATAAGTCTAAATAAGAATAGTTTTGGCCCAGTTATTTAAGTTTTTCGTCAATCTTTGAAAAAGTAAAAAGAAACACTATCAAAAATCTCATTATTACGATTCCGTTGAAAAGATTTTTAAATATTTTTAAGCAGATTTTTGAAGCCTAATCGGTTTTATCATCTGAGGGGACTTTTTTCAAAAACTTCTTCAAGAAACTATCTTTATTCATAAAAAAATCCAATTTTGGAGGTATTTTCAAATCGGGCCAGCTCGTTTAAATCTTAATATTTTTCCGAAATATTTTGGTGATGCAGTCTAATGTACACATATATATATATACAGGCCCGTTGGATATATGTATCTACGTAAATTATACCAATCTTTGCCGTTTTTTTTCTTTTGTTGTTGTAATACTGAATTATCATTGAGGTCAAAGTGTTATTTACAGAAAGAGCAAAATAGAAAGTTATAATTCATTGTTAGTGAATTTACATACATTTAAGTAGGGGAAAATATGTATTAGGGTGGTACAAAAAAAGGAAGAGAATTTAAAAATTAGATTTTTGGAATTAATAGGAAATAAGGTATAAAATTAAATCTTGATTTATGTTCGATTCATTGCTTTTATTCAGGGATTAGGGTATTTGTAGAAAAATAGGAGAAGTCCTTAGGATTA
>NW_016157598.1:44087-63556 GCF_001687245.7 Rhagoletis zephyria | reverse complement strand
TTCAGGGATTAGGGTATTTGTAGAAAAATAGGAGAAGTCCTTAGGATTAATAGGCAATAAGAGATAAAATTAAAAACCAAAATTTGTTTATGAATTGACGGTGTCTGGTTAGCAATAGAGTGGTAGAAAGAAATGTACATAGTGTTAAAAATAGTAGATAAGCTAAGATTGTGAAGAGTTAAAAAAAGGATAAGCTGAATTCAGGAGTGCTGAGCACAAGAGTTTGGTGTGGATGTGTCGCTTTGGCAACGCAGGGGTAGTGGGAGTGGACACTCGATGACGGAGGACTTGGAAATGACTGACTGATGACCAGACGGACTTATGTCAGGTTAAGGGGCATTGCTAAGAAAGGTGAGGAGTCACAACAGCGCCCAAGGCTTCACGTGAAGTTCATGCAGAAGAAGGGAGGGTTGACTCCGCCTGACAGGACGGGACTTGACTATGAATCCTGTTTTGTTGTCTGTTCTTTATCTCCTCTATGACCATCTTCTCTTCCCGCACTATCAGGTTGGAATATATTTTTTGGTTTATTTAGTTGACAGATAGGCAGGCACAAATGTCCCACCCCGACTACGAGCTAGCTTGGGTTGCAAGCATGCCTGCATGCCGCCTCGCCTGACGCAAATAGGCAACTACATAACACGGCTCCCCAAGTACTGCCGGCTAGTGGCTTGAGGACTTTGTTCCTAGCTCCCATTTTTTCCCCATGTGGCTGAGGCGTGCGTTTGAAAAGGAGAATAGGTTTTCGAACGTGACTCCCAAGATTTTGGGATGGTTGACCGTCGATATTCTGTGGCCATCGACGTGGATGTCCAGTTCCAGCCTAATCTTCTTAATCCAGGTGGTGAAGTGTGGCCGTGGATTTCGCGGCGGAGATGGTGAGCCTTCTTGCAGTGAAGAAGTTTGCAAGATTGGTGAGATAGTTTTTGATTTTGCCGCAAAGGCTGTCAATGTTGGCCTACGTTGCGTAGCCCACCAAGTTAACCCCAACTGGCGGCGGAGGGAGTTTCGCCATGTAGAGGTTGAACAGTGTCGGGGAGAGTACGCCGTCTTGGAGGAGCCCCTGCTTAATCCTACGCGGCTTTGACTTGGCGTTTCGGAATTCTTTGTCGAATGCTTGGCCGGTAAGTCTCCTGCGTCCATCTTATTCCCTGGCTTAAGAAGGGGAATGATCCTACCTCATTTCCACATCTCCGGGATAATTAGGGTGGACAGTGACAAGTTGAAAGCAGCTGTGATGTACTCGCCTCCCGCAGGTCCTAGCTTTTTCAGCATCTGCACGGAGATTCCGTCACGGCCCAACGCCTTGGATGCTTTGGCGTTTTTTACAGCTGCCTGCGTCTCTTCTGGTGTGAAGCACGTTGATATGTCTCGGAGGCACAGTTTGTGTGCTTCACCTAGCACACTGCGGCGGGCTTTGCTTCTCTCCGAGTGTACAATGAATAAGCTGAATAAGCGCGCGCACGTCCGGGATCCGACGTTGTTGTATTGCCAATTTTGGGAAGCCCGGCCGGATTTTGGCGATCCTATTGGTATGAAGCGCGCGCAGGTGGTGGTGGAAGAGCGTTGAATTTGCAGTCTGTGTTCTGCAAAAAAACCGTCCCAGTTGGCCCTCATGGTGTTCATGTACGTACGGTCTTCGGATGTAACAAAATCTCTTGGATGGAATATAGCGGCTTACTATGCGCAGGTGGTCATATGCGAGCGTGAGCACTGGTTGCCATCCAATGCAATTTATCAGACCCATGCTGGCTATAGTGATGTCTGGCGAGCTGCAGCAGTCTTCCGCGGACATGGTGGGGCATCTTCGTTCAAAGTGCAAAACGTTGTTCAGCCAGCAGTGTACCCCGCGCGTTAAAATCCTCTGGCACTACCTGGTAATCGCCTTTAAGTAGCGCACTTATGTTTGGGCGGTATCCTGCTGGGCAGCTGGTGGTAGGTGGTGTGTACACGTTGACGACTTCAAGCTCAGTATCTCCCGACTTGATTGCCAAACCTTGGCACTCAATGAGGTATCGTTGGCAACAATTCGCGGCGCCGCGAGTGCGATGTCTTCGGATGACGGTGAACTCATCCTGACTCTGAGGGCTTGAGCCGGAGTGGAGTTCGGTTTCCTGAGACTGACGATCTCAGTTATCTTGCTTTAGAGTCCGTTGCAATTGGACTCCAGTAGTTTTATTAAGCTGGGCTAGAGATGGTTATTAGCGGGGTGAGGGAGTTTTGGCGCGCTACCTGAACTGTTTGTTGTGCTTGCTGTATTGCTGCTGGGGTAATGGTCCTAAGATAGATTGTTAGAGGCTATCCACTACGACCTTAGGTATATTGTGTCCAATTGTGTAATGGCCCTTCCTTTAAGTTTGAGCAACACGGGGCACCAAATGACGTGGCCCACTGTCGGTCAATTTAGAGGCATGAGCAGGTTTTAAGGTGACTCCTTCCATTGCAGGTATTGCACCAAACTGAATTAGAGCTTGGGTGTAATCTTTTCTGGCATACGCAGCATGATCAGCTTCCTAGTGCAGGGTTAGACTCGATGCCAGCCCAAGGACGAACAACCTTTAAGATAATTTTTGCCAACCTAAGCAGTCCGAAGCAACAGTCCTTTTTGGGGTAAAATCCGTGTCATTTCAATATATAAATCGGCTGTCGTGGAAATGTATTCATTTGTGTCAAAACAGTTGATTAAGAACATAGAAGTTGCTGTTTTTGGATGGCAATGCGGTGGATAGTTGCGGAGCGGAGGACCGAATTCGCAGCTTAAAAAATTTGAATTCCAACACAGGTGTGATTATTTCGCCACAATAATATTAGTAAACTGTTTATTTTTGCCAAAGTGTGTGCTAATCAATGAAAAAAATGATATTTTTACATCTGCATTGTAGCCATAAAATTAGTAAAATTTCGCATAGAGCAAAATGGGTCGAATATGGATGGCAGCGTCACCTCAATTGGGTTGCCGATGGGCAACGCCACGGAAATGAAAATGTAAATTATGAACAGCAACTTTATTTGGAACTACGTAATAATTACATCAGAAGGTGATGTTTTTTCATACAAAAAAACTACCGCATTAACTGTTGCTCGAATAAACTCAGAATTTTGAAGTACCACAAATTAGACTTGAGCATGATTCAACTACACAACTAATTGGTTCATGGACTTGAGTGTAACGAACCTCGGTAAAAAATATAATTTTCTCAGTAGAAATTTAAGACGAATTCAAAAACGCACTAACTTTTTATGAATTTCACTTTTTTCCAAAAATCGAAATGCTTTCGTGTTATGCCGAATTTCCACTAGGCATTGAAATGACAAAAAATTTATATCATTTAAAAAACTGCCATGTGGAAATGAACTTAATGATTATTTTTGAATGTAATGACACGATTATTTTTTAATGCCCGACTTTGTCATTCGTCATTTTTGCCATTTAATGCCTAGTGGAAATCCAGCATTAGAAATTGACTGGGCTTTTCCTTCCCGCATAGATAATTCCAACTTGTGCGAATATTAGTATTTTATCCTTAAGGTTGTTAGAACAAATCGGATAACGTAGTGTTAGTTTTTTTTAAAAACCTATAAAATTGGTTCGAGCTGTGTATGTACANTGATAGTTAGTTTTTTTTAAAAACCTATAAAATTGGTTCGAGCTGTGTATGTACATAAAAACACATTCATCAGGATTGGAAAAAATGTGAAATACATACCTCTCGATACTTGTCTATACCATTCAAGATTTTCTTGGCAACTAATTTTTTTAAGTGCGTTATGGTGGCTTGGGAGCTACAGCGAATGAAACGCCGCTGCAAATTTTTAAAGTTGTTGCTCATACATTCAAGGCTCACATTCACCTGCTCGTCGAGACGATGGAAATCAGATTCTGCGTGTGCTTCTAACATTTTTTCGTCGTCTTCATGATTCTGTGGCATATCCTTGGGGCATGGGATATTTCGGCTTTTGTAAAACTCTCGTTCTCTCCTCATCTCATCTAAATTAAAATATATAGATATATATATTTGTAGCAATTTAAGGTTTAGTTTAATGAAAACAAACCTTCTTGAAGATTTGGTACTAGCTTATAAACAATATCCTGCATAGTTCGGTCAAAGCTGATATATTGAAGAGGATGTGACTGATGGATAACATTGTCGCAGGTGGGGCAGGTTTTCTTTTCTTCCAAATGTTTTACCAAACAACTTTTACAAACTGTTACCCGAAGATATAAATATTCATTAAAGAAATTAACCTTTTAAATAACATATTACTTACATGTATGCAAGCACTCAGTTACGGTTGTCGCATCAATAAAGTAACCTCCACAAATCTTGCACGTTATGTGCGGGTTTATGGTCTTAAGCTTAACACGACGTTCCATTGCTTTTTCCACTGTGTTCTGCTGTATGTAGATGGCAGGTACACTGCAGTACCTTAGTAAACATTGCACTTGTGCCCCGACACCAAAATGAGAGTACCAATCATCGACCGCGAACTTGGGGCAGATAAAACCCACAAGTTATTATTCTGCTTTTACTAATCTTCTTACTTTGATATGAGGCACTATTACGGCTAACCGCTCCACATCCGACAACGATTTTTTCCGTAGAGTATCTAGCCGCTTTTAGCTGAACTGCATTCTTGAATGTATACAACTTCGCTTCCTATAAATTTTATTCGAGATACATATCTAAGTATAAACGAATGGCTTCACAAAAATAAACACTGAATATATTGTTTCTAAAAAGAAATGAGTAAAATAATTATGTGGAAACCTAAAAATTGACACGAACACGGCCTTTTTTATATATTTTTATTGAAGTATTGAAAAGGTTGATAAATCTATGAGAGGTTGGCAATTGTGACTGTCAATTGCCTTTTTCGTTCATGTATTACACTACGTCTACATCGCTCATGGATTTAAGTTGTGTCAATATCTCGAATAGCGCTATTGTGAATTTCGCACGTTTAGGTTATTCAGAATAGTATGTTTTACACCGCTGAGAAGCTTTGCTTACAAATCGAGCAAACTAAATAGTAGTGTGCGATTACTCAATGTCTGGTTAACACTAATCATGGAGCCGAACACGTCGATAATGATGTTTAAACGGAGATTAGTGTTAACCATATAGTGAGTAAACGGCCCTAAAGGCTCCGTTATGCATACTTGGCATTGCTTGAGAGTTGTCACATAAGGAATCTGTTAAATGAGCTTCGCGTGTAAGCGGTTACCCAACGCACAGTATTACATACGTAAAAGTCTGTAGGTTTTTGATTTCTACGTAAAAATGGTATAGCAGTGCATGCAATGCCAAGTATGCATAACAGAGCCTTAAGGGCCGTTTTCACCATCTCTGGTTAACACTAATCCCCAGTTTAACATCGTTACCGACGGAACTGACTCCATTCACTTAACATTGGGTCGGTAATGTCGGTAACAATGTTTAACTAGGGCTTATACCATGTTCTGACCGACATCGAAAAGATGTTTTCGTTGCTAAGGGCCGGTTACTCAATGTCCGGTTAACACTAATCTCCGGTAAAACATCGTTATCGACGTGTTCGGCTCCATGCATATAACATGCAGTCGGTAACGTCGATAACGATGTTTTACCGGAGATTAGTGTTAACCAGACATTGAGTAACCGGCCCTAAAACTGGTTTCTGTCAAACGAAAACAAGTTTTCGATGAAAACCAATTGAAAACTCACGTTCCACTCATTCCAATCGGTGTCTGCACTAGTTTTTTTCGATTATCTATCNCCCTAAACTGGTTTTCGACCTAAGACTTGTGTTTTAGTCAATGTAAAATCTGTCAACCGAAAACAAGTTTTCGATGAAAACTAATTGAAAACTCACGTTTCACTCATTCCAATCGGTGTCTGTACTAGTTTTTTTCGATTATCTATCGAAGTGGAAGTCATATTTTATCATCTTTAATACGCCATTTCGGATTTATTGTTAATTGGCTGAACAAAATAAAATAAGCATGGAAGTAAAAGTTTGTTAATGAAAAGAAATAGAAGGAAAAGTATTTTGGTTTTGTATTTGTACCGCAAAACTGTAAACAAAGGATGTAAGAAATGTCAACGAAAACACCAACAGNAAGTTTGTTAATGAAAAGAAATAGAAGGAAAAGTATTTTGGTTTTGTATTTGTACCGCAAAACTGTAAACAAAGGATGTAAGAAATGTCAACGAAAACACCAACAGTCGGTGTGAACAGCCTTCAGCCCACAATCCCAAAAGTCGTTCTCAAGGTGTTTTCGTTGTCGGTCAGAACATTGTATTAGTGCTAACCAGAGATGGTGAAAACGGCCCTAAGTATAGTCTTTCGAATATATTTTGACGTACAAGAAATTTTGTGATCCAAATCTGTTTAAAATTATNTTCGTTGTCGGTCAGAACATTGTATTAGTGTTAACCAGAGATGGTGAAAACGGCCCTAAGTACAGTCTTTCGAATATATTTTGACGTACAAGAAATTTTGTGATCCAAATCTGTTTAAAATTATTAAAACTACAGGGTGGCGCCGAATGAGCTATATGGTTTGAATTCTTTATAACTTTTTTAAATTATTTTTTCTGTTGTTTCAGAAATTTGTGAAGAAGACTTGGGGAATTAATTATGAAACATTACACGATCGAACAACGTGCACAAATAATTGATTTTTTTTTTTAACCAACGGTCTATTGTGTTGACACAGCGTGCATATCGTCGTCATTTTAATGTGCGCATTGCACCCACAGCGTCAGCAATAAACCATTTGATTGGAAATTTTCGTCAACATGGGTCTGTAAGAACCCTTCCAGGTGCCGGAAGAACACCTATCGTGGATATTTGGTCCACATTTTTTTTAAATGAAAGTGGTGTCTCAATCTCTGTCAACTGTGCTGCATATCGGACGATGTTGGAAAATTTTACTAGGCCACCTGTGGAAAACCATCCAAACTTGTGGTTTCAACAAGATGGACCCACAGCACACACTGCACGTGCCTCAATGGCTTTGTTAAGGGACATATTCGGCGAAGGCATTATTTCGCGCACAAGCGATTTTAACTGGCCTCCACTTTCACCAGATTTAACAGCTCCTGACAGTTTTCTTTGGGGATATTTGAAAGTAATAGTGTACGTTAACAAACCAAAAACCATTCTCCAACTCCAAACCAGTATTCGAAATGAAATCATGGCCATTACACCCGAAATTCTGCGAAAAGTTATGGAAAATATGCTAAAAAGGGCACGTATGTGCGAAGCAGAAAATGGACATCACTTACAGGATATCATTTTTCAAAGCTAATTGCAAAAAATTCCCCAATAATATACTGTATTTAAAAAAAATTATAATAATCGCATAAATAAAAAAGTTATAAACCATTTAAACCATATAGCTCATTCGGCGCCACCCCCTGGTCTTTCCAACGCAGAGGAGGCCTTCCTCTTCCTCTGTTACCCGCATCGCGGCCCGCGTTGAATATTTTGGGAGCAGGAGCGTTTCTGTCCATTCGAACGACGTGGCCAAGCCAGCGGAGCCACTGAATTTTAATTCGCTGCACTATATCTATATCGTTGCACAGAGCTCATCGTTCCATTGTCTGCGATATTCGCCATCACCAACGTGTAAAGGTCAGTAAATCTTTCGCAGAATCTTTCTCTCGAAAACTCCAAGAACTGCCTCATCAGATTCTTTTATTGTCCATGCCTCCGCGCCATACACCAGCACAGGCATGATGAGTGACTTATATAGTGTGATCTTTGTACTACGAGAGAGGACTTTGCTCCTCAATTGCCTACTCAGCCCAAAGCAGTACTTGTTGGAGAGAGTAATTCTCCATTGGATTTCAAGGCTGACATTATAACTGGTGTCAATGCTGGCTCCCAAATAAACGAAGTCGTATACTTTTTCAAACTTCAAACTATCAACGGTGACGTGGGTGCCAAGGCGCGAATGTGCTGACTGTTTGTTTGATGACAGGAGATACTTCGTCTTGTCTTCATTTACCACCAGACCCATTCGCTTTACTTCCTTATCATACTTGGAAAAGGCAGAACAGACTTCGGGTTTTTGTTACCGATTGCACGCTCTTTTAGAAAATTGTGCCTGAGCGGTTCAGTTCGGCGGCTCTTATTATCTTCTCCGACATCAGATTAAAGAAATCACACGAAAAGGAGTCGCCTTGTCTGAAACCTCGTTTGGTATCAAACAACTTGGAGAGGTCCTTTCCTATTCTGACGGAGCTGGTGGAATTGCTCAACGTCATTTTACACAGCCGTATTAGTTTCGCGGGGATACCAAATTCAGACATCGCGGCACAGAGGCAGCTTCTCTTCGTGCAGATCTACTTTTAAGTGCATGTGCTCGGCTAAAAATTTCTGGGCGAGACGATAACGCAACTGTGATTGGACGACAAGTGTGCAGATAGCCTTAGCGTTTTTGACAACTAATACGACTTTTTTGTTGTCTTGCCTGCATTGTCCAATGTAAACGCGCATTTAGAGGGCGAATTACGATGAATGGAAGCTTCAAAACACAAATTATCGATATAACGATAGTATAGTCGACGTTTTTCCACCTCTGGTGTCAGCCGATATTGCAGAACAGTTTTTCAATTTTAGAGGATATGATTTTGTAAAACTCGGTAAATTATGCAAACTGAATCCATAGATAAGATTCGAAAAGGGAGCGTGTCGTACAGCAAGTTTTATAAAAGATATATTAAGAATAACTGCCCCGTTATTATAGATTGTGTGTCGAATAAGTGGGAGTGCAGTAAAAGTTGGATAGATAGCGACGGCGGCGAACATGCAAGCGTTATAAGTTTTACTTATCTAAAACATAAAATAGCCGATCATTTGGTGACTGTAACAAAGTGCTCTCCAAATTATAAGGAAAATTGTTTAGTGAAGTTGGGTTTCCACAACTTTTTGGACTTCTGGGAAAAACAAATTAGTGTTGAAAGTGGGGAGTTGAATTCTATAAATGAAGAACCAAATCTTTATTTGAAGGACTGGCATTTGAAGGCTCAGTTTCCCCTTTATGAATTTTATAAAGTACCATCTTACTTTAGTTCAGATTGGCTAAATGAATATCTTGTTAACCATGGCCGAGATGATTATCGATTCGTATACATGGGACCAAAAAATTCTGGGTAAAATTGTCTTAATCTCTTAAAATGTAATTGCAAAGCTTTTACACTTGTAGAACAGGAGTCCTTTCCATGTAGATGTCTTTGGATCATTCAGTTGGTCTACTAATATATACGGATGCAAGAAATGGATTCTTCTACCGCCCGGTGAACAATATAAACTAAGAGATTGTTTCGGAAATATTAGTTGTAATATAAACGAAAAAGAATTAAAAGAAAGTAATGTGTCTTTCTATGTAATTTATCAACAAAGAAACGAAGCTGTATTCGTACCAAGTGGTTGGTATCATCAAGTGTGGAATATTACTGATACTATTTCGGTCAATCATAATTGGTTCAATGCAGCAAATATAAGATACATATGGCATAATATGTCAGAAAATTTGAGGAAAGTAATTGATGAAATCAAAGATTTCAGAAGAATATCGAACTTTGAAGCAGAGTGCCAAGCAATTCTTCGTGCTAATTTTGGATTAAACATATCGGATTTCCTCGATATTTTGCGTTTTATATGTGAGACTCGGTGCCATTTGATTACAAACAGACGCAAAAACTTATTAAATATGCCTACAAGTTTGGTAGCAGACTCCCACTTGCACAACGACTTAAAAAACATCAATGTAGTTTTGACTGCTATGACTCAGGATAAATTCGTGCATAGTTCTGCTGCATACGAAAGATGTATGAAATATATACATTTATAAGTTACATGCAAATTTGTTAATAAAAAATTGGGTTGTGTTCTTATGTTTTTGTTTATTTCGATATAATTGAAGTGACTTCCAAATTTGCATGAACACAGAAAAGCCTGTTAAAATATTCGGTAAAAGTGCACTTTAGCGTAACCAGGCCAAAATTGATGAAAACAAATTCAAGAGTGATATCAAACAACGTGTTTTAATGGGAACAACAATAATCCAAGACCGGAAATTCATATTTTTAATTCATTAAAGAGTTATTCGCAAGAAACACTTGCACTTTTCGCACTATGTTTTGAGGAATTTGACGCAAATAAATGGAGTAAATGAACTCAACTGGGCCCAATTGCACCAACGGCTTATCACTTATCACTTTACAACTTTTAGATAGGTACCTAAGCCTTTTTTTGAAAAGTAAAGTTGATAAGTATTGGACTTTTTACTTATCAAAAATAAAATCATCTTATAAAAAATGAGTAACTGACAAGTTTTTTGGATAAGTCTATTTGATAACCATTGCACAGCTAATTTCTTTTGCTTTGGAAATAGAGGAATAATGTGCTTAGCTAAAATGATTACCTTCTATTAATGGAAAACGAAGGCTTAGGAAGCCCATATGCGATTTGATAAACATTTTCAACTTCTCTTTTTTTCCTACTATGTCGTGCTGTGTTAAAAATTTTTAAGGAAAAAAAGTAAGTTCGTCTTGACTATCATATGTACATATGTTTATTTAAATAACTATACTTTTCTACATTTTAGAATTATTTATTTGGATCTTTCCAAAATAATTCAGTAACAAAAACACAAAAACCACCTTGCATTAATTGAATGATTTCCGTACCGGCTAACAAATTGGTAAGAGTAACCTTAGGGGCGTCTCTGTTTATCATAGTTCCATCAATGCACCCTTCGTTTTAAGGAAATCCACCAATAATGAAAAATTGTGTGGCAATATTTTGCGTAATTCCGGCCAACAAATAGTTTCATCCATCACGGCATTTGCCACTCGATGAATTACTCTACATAGCGCTAATTTGTGGACCCCATGCATTTGACCATGCCATTATTAGGAGTGTTCGCTATGCAAAAAAATTGTACAAGTTGGTACCAATGTTACCAAATCGTGTTCGTTTAGCCAAAAACCCAGTAAAACTTGCAAGGAGAGAGCACAATTTTGACATTTCATTTGGAGGGGAAGTTGCAAATTGGTGCTGGGAAAATGTTTGCCTGTAAGAATTCGCATTGTGGCACACGGTTGCATTTTTGTAAACATTAATTTGAATCAACGAGTTCGTTAAATTTAAAAATGAACANAGCCTTATTTTGAAAAGTAAAGTTGATAAGTATTGCACTTTTTACTTATCAAAAATAAAATCATCTTATAAAAAATGAGTAACTGACAAGTTTTTTGGATAAGTCTATTTGATAACCATTGCACAGCTAATTTCTTTTGCTTTGGAAATAGAGGAATAATGTGCTTAGCTAAAATGATTACCTTCTATTAATGGAAAACGAAGGCTTAGGAAGCCCATATGCGATTTGATAAACATTTTCAACTTCTCTTTTTTTCCTACTATGTCGTGCTGTGTTAAAAATTTTTAAGGAAAAAAAGTAAGTCCGTCTTGACTATCATATGTACATATGTTTATTTAAATAACTATACTTTTCTACATTTTAGAATTATTTATTTGGATCTTTCCAAAATAATTCAGTAACAAAAACACAAAAACCACCTTGCATTAATTGAATGATTTCCGTACCGGCTAACAAATTGGTAAGAGTAACCTTAGGGGCGTCTCTGTTTATCATAGTTCCATCAATGCACCCTTCGTTTTAAGGAAATCCACCAATAATGAAAAATTGTGTGGCAATATTTTGCGTAATTCCGGCCAACAAATAGTTTCATCCATCACGGCATTTGCCACTCGATGAATTACTCTACATAGCGCTAATTTGTGGACCCCATGCATTTGACCATGCCATTATTAGGAGTGTTCGCTATGCAAAAAAATTGTACAAGTTGGTACCAATGTTACCAAATCGTGTTCGTTTAGCCAAAAACCCAGTAAAACTTGCAAGGAGAGAGCACAATTTTGACATTTCATTTGGAGGGGAAGTTGCAAATTGGTGCTGGGAAAATGTTTGCCTGTAAGAATTCGCATTGTGGCACACGGTTGCATTTTTGTAAACATTAATTTGAATCAACGAGTTCGTTAAATTTAAAAATGAACAATCTTGCGATTTACTAATGAAAGAAGTAATAACTAATTGATTATTCAATTAATTTAATAAATTCCAAACATTTGAAAGGTACCCGGTTGAAAAAGTTGTATTCGTAATCGGAACGCACTCGACACCGCTGTCGATATAGGAAATCCGACAGTGAATTCCACAAAGAAATTGAAGCGTATGTTGAAGAAAGTCAGAATAAGAAGAAATATACGTACAGGTCCTGTTTTGATTTCCACCTGATATAATTTAAAAAATTTATTATGCTCGAAATGCAACCGTGGACGCCAGCTGGCAGTGAATCTGGCAAATGTTTGCTAATTCCTGTTCGCGCAATACTTAGTAAATTTCTCTCTTTGGGAGAGTAAGGTACTTTATTCTCTGAATTTTGTTACTGGCTAATTCTTACTGGCAGTTGCATAGCGAACACTCCTACGAGATGTCCGAAATTTTCTACTGTAAACTGTAGTTGATTTGTTCTTTTATGATACGCCTTTTATTATTTGCTGACTGTCCTCTAAATAAAATAAATTTAATATTTCGAATCGAAGCGTTTTTTGTGTCGATATTTCATCGTATCACGTGTTGAAAGCACCGATTAATTCATTCCTTATCATGTTGGTGAAACACAAAACTTTGCGCAAGTTCGATAATTTGCTAAAATGCTAATGATAACTCGTTGGTACAATAGGGCCCTGAACACGTATTCAATAGTTTTTATAAGTGTAAATTTTTACGAAATTCTGTATTAAATTGGAATATTAAATGCATTTGTTTACTTATTTCCAGTAAAATCCAGTAAAAGTTTTNGGCAAATGTTTGCTAATTCCTGTTCGCGCAATACTTAGTAAATTTCTCTCTTTGGGAGAGTAAGGTACTTTATTCTCTGAATTTTGTTACTGGCTAATTCTTACTGGCAGTTGCATAGCGAACACTCCTACGAGATGTCCGAAATTTTCTACTGTAAACTGTAGTTGATTTGTTCTTTTATGATACGCCTTTTATTTGCTGACTGTCCTCTAAATAAAATAAATTTAATATTTCGAATCGAAGCGTTTTTTGTGTCGATATTTCATCGTATCACGTGTTGAAAGCACCGATTAATTCATTCCTTATCATGTTGGTGAAACACAAAACTTTGCGCAAGTTCGATAATTTGCTAAAATGCTAATGATAACTCGTTGGTACAATAGGGCCCTGAACACGTATTCAATAGTTTTTATAAGTGTAAATTTTTACGAAATTCTGTATTAAATTGGAATATTAAATGCATTTGTTTACTTATTTCCAGTAAAATCCAGTAAAAGTTTTAACGAATTTTCATGTTTAGGAGTTTTCGTACGCAAAAACTTGCAAAGTAGGGAAAATTGAGAGAGCGAACACATGAAAACATAGCATCAAATGTTAAATCCTATTGCAAAAGTCGCTATAATACTTATTTATACACTTTCAAAAGTCTACATCTTCTGATGAACTTAGAAAACTGCAAGAAAACGGTAGTTTCGGTGCCTAGTTGAAGGCGTCGTAAAAAAGAAGCAGACCAATCTTCATGGAAGAGAGAACGCGAAAAGCTAAAAAAAGATAGCTATGCAAAAGTTACTGTTTCAAAACTCGCTATATTAAATTTTTATATATAAAATTTGCAAAAACTACCACACTGCGATTTTGTTTTTTAATGTTATTTGGCTCTTGTTTATCCAAATTTTCAGATAATAAAGAGAAATATACAATTTGGATGTTACTTGTTGTTGTAGGCGTTTTTTAAATTTATGGCTTACTATTATAAAATCACATAACCCTGTTTGCAAGTGGACTACTCATTTGTGCAATATTAAAAAAAAAAATTCGACACACTTTCGTACAAATTTCGAACTTTCAAAAATTCTAAAAAATTGATCGACTTTTTTAGCCATTTGAAACTTGTACTTTATTCTACTAGAATTCAATGGGCTACAAAACTGCATACTCAGAATTTAATTAAAAAACTCGAAATTATAACGAAAATTTGTAGATTTTTTTTTTAAATTGCATAAATTTTTAAGGCAGGGTCACTCGATTGGTACATTTGTACAGATTTGTAAAAGTTTACATTGGGCTATTGGTAAAAAAATGGGAGATTTTTTTTGTAGTAAAAAGATTGCTACGATACAGCGATGCTCTATTTAAAAATTTCAATAAATTAATTTTCGTGATTGGGATAGTGAAAGATATTTTGGCTGTTCACACAATTTGGATACGATTTACACCAAATTTTGGCAAATACCCAATGGTGTGACACAAGCTTTTAAACTTGTATTTATACGAATGTAGGTAAAGAATGAACTATAAAAAACTAACCGAAATTAAATAACAACAAAAATAATATTTTAAAAGTTGTCAAAATTTGGTGCGGCTATAATTTTTTCGACTACTGTACTCAAGGTGGCTATGATTACTCGGCCGTGCTGTCATAGTAGCACAATGCCACATATTTGACTTACAGGTCTATTCTGCACGTTACCGAAGATTTTGTGACCGGAAAATTTTATTACCAAAAAATGTTACCACTTCTTGTCACCGCGATTCTAGGTACGTTGGTAATGCAGTGAAAATATTCAGCAATTCAGCTATGAAGATTTGGGGAAATTCCCATATTGCATATTTCACGGGGCACAGAATGCGAAATAGGTTTAAAAATTGACAGACACTTTAATTACCGGTTACAGAATTTATGTTACCAGCGCAGAATAGACCTGTTACAAACAAAATACGGGCAGGAATTTCAAGATTTTTATGAAAAATATTATTTTCATCAGTATTTTTCTTTTAATCAAAATCTGTTGAAATAAAAGTGAAACTAAAAAAAAATTTTGAAAGCCCTCCCCCCAAAAAAAAATCATGGCTACGGCCCTGACCCTCACTACGTAGATTTCTCCTTTCTGCGTGCGAAGAAAAGGAACAGAAGTCCCCTTTTCACAAAAGTATACTTCTTGTGCATTATTTGGGTGNTAAATTCGACACACTTTCGTACAAATTTCGAACTTTCAAAAATTCTAAAAAATCGATCGACTTTTTTAGCCATTTGAAACTTGTACTTTATTCCATGATAAAAATATAGTAAGGTAGAACCGCTGAGAGTCACTTTTAAAATTCTTGACGTTTCCAAACAATTTAATTTTTAAATTTGCTCACAAACTCACAGACACATTTTCATTTTCAATCTCAAGCAACAACAATTTCATTTTTTTATTTCAATTTTATATGATTTTAAAATGTTAGCAAACTTCAAAAAAAAAATCATGGCCGACAAATTGAGAGAACGGTTCTACCTTGCTATATTTTTATCATGCTTTATTCTACTAGAATTCAATGGGCTACAAAACTGCATACTCAGAACTTAATTAAAAAACTCGAAATTATAACGAAAATTTGTAGATTTTTTTTTTAAATTGCATAAATTTTTAAGGCAGTGTCACTCGATTGGTACATTTGTACAGATTTGTAAAAGTTTACATTGGGCTATTGGTAAAAAAATTGGGAGATTTTTTTTGTAGTAAAAAGATTGGTACAATACAGCGATGCTCTATTGAAAAATTTCAATAAATTAATTTTCGTGATTGGGATAGTGAAAGATATTTTGGCTGTTCACACAATTTGGATACGATTTACACCAAATTTTGGCAAATACCCAATGGTGTGACACAAGCTTTTAAACTTGTATTTATACGTATGTTGGTAAAGAATGAACTATAAAAAACTAACCGAAATTAAATAACAACAAAAATTATATTTTAAAAGTTGTCAAAATTTGGTGCGGCTATAATTTTTTCGACTACTGTACACAAGGTGGCTATGATTACTCGGCCGTGCTATCATAGTAGCACAATGCCACATATTTGACTTACAGGTCTATTCTGCACGTTACCGAAGATTTTGTGACCGGAAAATTTTATTACCAAAAAATGTTACCACTTCTTGTCACCGCGATTCTAGGTACGTTGGTAATGCAGTGAAAATATTCAGCAATTCAGCTATGAAGATTTGGGGAAATTCCCATATTGCATATTTCACGGGGCACAGAATGCGAAATAGGTTTAAAAATTGACAGACACTTTAATTACCGGTTACAGAATTTATGTTACCAGCGCAGAATAGACCTGTTACAAACAAAATACGGGCAGGAATTTCAAGAATTCAATCCTATTTTTATGAAAAATATTATTTCCATCAGTATTTTTCTTTTAATCAAAATATGTTGAAATAAAAGTGAAACTAAAAAAAATTTTGAAAGCCTCCCCCCCCCCCATAAAAAATCATGGCTACGGCCCTGACCCTCACTACGTAGATTTCTCCTTTCTGCGTGCGAAGAAAAGGAACAGAAGTCCCCTTTTCACAAAAGTATACTTCTTGTGCATTATTTGGGTGTTTTTAAAGTTGAAATACAAATTGTATTAATAGAGTGGCAGCACCAGTTTTCCTCCATATTATTTATATTAACTACACAACATTGTTGTGCGGATTTTCACCATCGGCATATTGCTATTAAATACNAGTTTACATTGGGCTATTGGTAAAAAAATTGGGAGATTTTTTTTGTAGTAAAAAGATTGGTACAATACAGCGATGCTCTATTGAAAAATTTCAATAAATTAATTTTCGTGATTGGGATAGTGAAAGATATTTTGGCTGTTCACACAATTTGGATACGATTTACACCAAATTTTGGCAAATACCCAATGGTGTGACACAAGCTTTTAAACTTGTATTTATACGAATGTAGGTAAAGAATGAACTATAAAAAACTAACCGAAATTAAATAACAACAAAAATAATATTTTAAAAGTTGTCAAAATTTGGTGCGGCTATAATTTTTTCGACTACTGTACTCAAGGTGGCTATGATTACTCGGCCGTGCTGTCATAGTAGCACAATGCCACATATTTGACTTACAGGTCTATTCTGCACGTTACCGAAGATTTTGTGACCGGAAAATTTTATTACCAAAAAATGTTACCACTTCTTGTCACCGCGATTCTAGGTACGTTGGTAATGCAGTGAAAATATTCAGCAATTCAGCTATGAAGATTTGGGGAAATTCCCATATTGCATATTTCACGGGGCACAGAATGCGAAATAGGTTTAAAAATTGACAGACACTTTAATTACCGGTTACAGAATTTATGTTACCAGCGCAGAATAGACCTGTTACAAACAAAATACGGGCAGGAATTTCAAGAATTCAATCCTATTTTTATGAAAAATATTATTTCCATCAGTATTTTTCTTTTAATCAAAATATGTTGAAATAAAAGTGAAACTAAAAAAAATTTTGAAAGCCTCCCCCCCCCCCATAAAAAATCATGGCTACGGCCCTGACCCTCACTACGTAGATTTCTCCTTTCTGCGTGCGAAGAAAAGGAACAGAAGTCCCCTTTTCACAAAAGTATACTTCTTGTGCATTATTTGGGTGCTTTTAAAGTTGAAATACAAATTGTATTAATAGAGTGGCAGCACCAATTTTCCTCCATATTATTTATATTAACTACACAACATTGTTGTGCGGATTTTCACCATCGGCATATTGCTATTAAATACAAAATTTCGCGAAAGTGTACACTTAAAACATCACAAATGTATAAAAACTAATAAATGCCTGTTAAATTNAAGCCCCCCCCCCCCCCATAAAAAATCATGGCTACGGCCCTGACCCTCACTACGTAGATTTCTCCTTTCTGCGTGCGAAGAAAAGGAACAGAAGTCCCCTTTTCACAAAAGTATACTTCTTGTGCATTATTTGGGTGCTTTTAAAGTTGAAATACAAATTGTATTAATAGAGTGGCAGCACCAGTTTTCCTCCATATTATTTATATTAACTACACAACATTGTTGTGCGGATTTTCACCATCGGCATATTGCTATTAAATACAAAATTTCGCGAAAGTGTACACTTAAAACATCACAAATGTATAAAAACTAATAAATACCTGTTAAATTGAGTTCATTTATTCCATTCATTTGCGTGAAATTCATCAAAACCAAGTGCGGAAAGTGCAAGTGTTTTTGCAAATAACTAATGAATTTAAAATGTTAATTTCGGGTCTCGGATTGTTATTATTGGCATTAAGACGCGTCGATTGATACCACTCTCGAACTTTTTCCATCCANAAGTACTGAAAGTGCAAGTGTTTTTGCAAATCACTCTTTAATGAATTTAAAAGGTTAATTTCGGGTCTCGGATTGTTATTATTGGCATTAAGACGCGTCGATTGATACCACTCTCGAACTTTTTCCGTCCATTTTGACCTGGTTCTGCTAAAGTGCACTACTACCAAATATTTATTGTATATATGGAATCAGGGGAAGCTAAATCGAATATACTCTACCTCTTTAACAGAATAAAATTATAGTTTAAAAAACTAAAACATCCCTGTTATAATTGTCATTCGTACTGTCATCAGGTATTTAACTTGAGAGTAGAAATCGCTTCATCTTTTAGGCGCAGCAATATTACATAGTTACATCCAGAGCTAACAAAAGGAAGGTAAAAAAGGTAATTTCCATAAAATCCGTTCCCTGCTAATAATTCCATCACATTTGCTTAGATCTAAATGCAGAAATTAGTTTATTATATGATTTGTTATATAATTGTATTGTATTTGATACGTATAAGTGTGATTTTCGCAGAAATTTTGCGATACTATTTAAAATCACAATGTCTTAAACGTTGAGGAAAGAAAATCAAAAACTACATTTCATTGATGATGTTAACAAACAAAGTCATCACCAGATACACAGCAACAACGTCATGTTGTTGTTGTAGCGGCTACAACAACCCCGCCCAGATCTCAGTCGTTGTCGTCAAGTTCCACTAACGGCAGCGTGCAGCCTCTATCGGGTCTGTCCACAAGGACAAAGCCGTTAGGGTTGTCGGGTTTTCCGGGCANTTGATACTATTTAAAATCACAATGTCTTAAACGTTGAGGAAAGAAAATCAAAAAGTACATTTCATTAATGATATTATCAAACAAAGTCATCACCAGATACACAGCAACAACGCCATGTTGTTGTTGTAGCGGCTACAACAACCCCGCCCAGATCGGTTGATATCTCAGTCGTTGTCGTCAAGTTCCACTAACGGCAGCGTGCAGCCTCTATCGGGTCTGTCCACAAGGACAAAGCCGTTAGGGTTGTCGGGTTTTCCGGGCATGCGAAGAGATGTTTCGAGTCATGTGGGGTCTCTCCGCATGCCGGACACTCATTTGGCACATCCTCACTCAATCTACTTAGGTAAGAGTTTAACCTGCTGCAGTAGCCAGAGCGAAGTTGGGCTATTGTCGTTCGTGTATCCCGAGCCAGATGAAGCTCCGTCTCGTCTATGTCCGGTGGTGGTGTGCCTAGAACGGCATTCACAGGTCTAGAGT
>NW_016157598.1:42949-43183 GCF_001687245.7 Rhagoletis zephyria | reverse complement strand
AGTAGGACGCAGTGCACGAAGCTACAGACTGTACAGAACACCGCACTCAGGACAGCGACAGGATGCCTCCTGATGTCGCCTGAACACCACCTACACGGCAAGGCGCAAATTCTCCCTGTAAAGGAGCACAATATAATGGTCTGCAAGCAGTTCCTGATCGGGAGCCACAGAAGTGGCCACCCAAGCAGACAGCTGCTTGCAGAGGAGCCCTCGCCTAGGCACGTCAGGAGGCAT
>NW_016157598.1:11804-42894 GCF_001687245.7 Rhagoletis zephyria | reverse complement strand
CAGGCCCTGAACGGCATTCACAGGGACTCAGTCTCGAGTTATGTAGACTCTAGACCTGTGAATGCCGTTCTAGGCATACCACCCCCGGACATAGACGAGACGGAGCTTCATCTGCCTCGGGAGACACACACAACACTTGCACAACTTCGCTACAGCTACTGCGGCAGGTTGAACTCCTACCTGAGTAGGTTGAATGAGGATGTGCCGAATGAGTGTCCGGCATGCGGAGAGACCCCACATGACTCGAAACATCTCTTCGCATGCCCGGAAAACCCGACAACCCTAACGGCCTTGTCCCTGTGGACAAATCCCACAGAAACTGCACGCTTCCTAGGGTTGCCGTTAGTGGATCTTGACGACAACGACTGAGATACCAACCGTCCTGGGCGGGGTTGTTGTAGCCGCTACAACAACAACAGCAACAAGAACTTTTGAAACAATAACCTAGTCAATTAAATGCTTTTAGAAAAGCTTTGATTTTGTCACCAGAAAAGTGTGNGAGCCTTTCGAATCAGCTTTAGAAAAGTTGATATAGGTCCGGTGTTCCGCGGAAGCAAAGTCGGTTGGTTTATCGATCGAGATGACTATGGGCAAATGGTCCGATGCTAAATTCAGCATATGTCGCCATGATATGCTGTTTATCAGACCAGCGCTGACTATTGTTATGTCTGGCGAGCTGCAGCAGCTGCCCATAATCCTGGTGGGTGCGTCGTCGTTCATTGTGCAGAATGTCGAATCGTCTATCTGCTCAGCCAAGTCAGTTCACCTACGATCGTTGGACAGGCTTGAGTGCCAAGGATCGTGGTGCGCATTAAAGTCACCTACTACCTTACGGTTTTCACCTCTGAGGAGCGCACCTATGTCAGGGTGATATCCTGCCGGGCAGCAGGTGACAGGGGGTATATAAACGTTAAATATTTCGAGCTCAACATCGCACAGTGGGGTAATTGATGTCGATATTGCGAATTAATTCAAAAAATGAATTTCAAAATACAATGAAGGGTTTAGTACCAAATGAAAGTAGATAAAATTCTACATCACTTTCAGGGAACCGCAATTATTCGTGTTTTTAAGTAATTGATTGAATAACACAAGAAATAGTGTTAGTGGATATTATTCATTGCAGAATATTCACACATATGCACTAACACTGTTTTACGCTCGGCACACAAAGCGAGAGGATGTACAATGAATAAGTCCTCTGTTGATATGAATTGGTGTAGTGCTCAATTCTCTCATTGAGCCATTAAACAAATTAGTTATACCGAAATGAGTAGGAGCACTAAGAAGCACCAATAGCTCAGTTGAGTGATTTTAGTGAATTTAGTGATTTTCGTCGTTTATAGCAACAAAACATGTACAAACGACGAGAAAGCGACAGCATGCGAAGACACACACCCTCACTTTTAGCTCACACTTGTTTATGGTGGCGCCCGCATGTCGCACAGTGTTGGGAAATAAAACTGTTCCTTCAGTACGAAATCTATACAAAAGCTATACGACTGTAAATTGCATCGACTTTTTAATTTGCTCATATATTTTCTTAGTACATGCATACATATATTCCCTTCAAGATCAATGATTTGATGGTATTCATGGGAACGTTTATGTAGGTACATTTTACACTTTGAACATAAATGTGTATGCACATATTTTAAGGTACACTTCTTAACAAACAAATTTTTTAAAGTTATTATGCATGGATAAAGCAGACATCTTCTTTGAATTCAGTACTAAAGTTTGACATTTTATTTTTAATATTTCAAGTGCTTATCAAAACTTTACGACACTCACATATTGACAAGATTGGCAATTAATCTTAAAACTATTTAATTTTACTTATTTGCATTTGCATAAAAATGCAGTATATACTTTAATAAAACCCCAAGGTTAAATTTTTGCGCAACATTAAAAAAATCAAACTTTCGTAAAAATTTCGGGCTTTTAACTCGATTTCCTAGAAATACATGTTTTGAGAATGCCGTTTTTAGTCCGATCAATTTAAATGAAGAGCAAGTTTAAAATAGCTGGGACTTATCGTTGATTTTTAATATATATATATTTTTTTTGATGAAGGTGGTGCTCATTTTCTTCGTAAAAAAAAAACGCGTTTAGATAATATGACATTGACGGCAAATTCCAGCTGCTTTAAACTTGCACTTTATTATACTAAAATTGAAATAGAAAGCTCGAAATTTTTACGAAAGTTTGTCGATTTTTTTAATGTTCAAAGATTTAAACTTATTTTCATACAGTTTTTGTTAAGCAATTAACTATATTTTTATAAACAAATAATTAGAATTAAAAAATAATAAAATAAATAGTCAACTCTAGTCAATATATGAGTGTCGTGAAGTTATGATATTTAAGAACATAAAGAATTAACGATGACACTGTTTCTAACTATATGAAGCTGATTTTGGCATTTTGTTTTAATAAGATTTAGTATCGAAAATATTCTTTCAAAACTTGCCTAGGAATGTGAGGTTGATAGCACACCTTTTGCTATGATATAATGCTTATTTCAAAACCTTTTTTCAAAACTTACAAAGGCAAAAACGAGAAGGCGAAGACAAAAAGATAAAAGGAATTCCCGCAGTGAATTTTCAGAGCTACGTATATATTTATAGTATTCATCACAAAATTGTACTAAAAAGTACTGCGTACTAAACGAAATTGTATCAAAAAAGTACAATTGTACCAAAAATGCACACATGATGTATAACAAAGCAGAACACAAATAATATTAAACTCATTGAAATTATTTTCAGCCTCTCACTCGACCAAATGAGTAAAATCCAGCTGGGTAGACTATACTCGATAGAGAAAAAAATTGCCGCCACAAATAAGAGTTAGTATATTTTGAGTGTGTTCTTGTTTTGGTGGAAATTACTCTTAGTCATTTTTTGAATTAGTGTAAGTGCTCATTTGCACTAATTTTTATGGATCATGAATAAGTACACTAATTTTATTATTACTCAAAACCGGTCTCTGATACATACAGTGGTCGAAAAAATTTTAGGCGCACCAAATTTTGAAAAGTTCTCACAATTATTACTTTTTGTCATTTAGTTTGAGCTATTTTTTTTATTAAAATATAGTTAATTCTCCAACAAAAACCGTACAAATCCAAGTTTCAAACTTTGTGCAATATTAAAAAAATTCAACAAACTGTCGTACAAATTACGAACTTTTTTAATTTGATTCCCTAGAAAGATTTTGGGTTATTGTAGCACACTCAGTTCTAGTATAATAAAGTGCAAGTTTCAAGTGGCTAAAAATTTTCCATTTAGAATTTAGTTTGGTGTTGGTTGCGGTTTTCCTCCATATAAAAACAAATTGTTTTATTCACTATAGGAAAGCAAATGCTACAAAGAAAATTCTAAAAAATCAACGGTTGTTTGCATAATTGGCAGGGTTGCAAGTCAGTGCTTTTAGTTGCAGTTGTATTTCTTATGCAACTTTTTTAACTCATGAAATTAGTAAAATAAAAAAAATAAAAATTAGTCACACCTAATTCCTGAAATTTCCCACAAAAAACGGCCCATTCGCCGATTCCCCACGTAAACTGAAAGTCCCCGCAAATCGGGGAATTCCCCACGATTTGGCTTCCCTGACATCAAGCCACACGCGACACATCGGAGGAGACGCTCGGCCAAACACTAACATATTGTGTAAGCGCCAATAAATTACATATATAATTATTATTATTGTAATGCTGTATGAAACTAAAAACAAATGAACAATAAAATCACGACGCTTCTTAAAATTTTGCCCGACTTCTGCCATAAATTTACAGATGACTCTTAAACTGATAATCGGACTGGAAAACAGCATACAACAGGCTGATAAGGGATGTGAAGACCTTTAATTTGGGAACAACGAATAAGTTATTGTTATTATAATGCTGTATGAAATTTAAAATAAATTAACAATAAAATCACGATGCATCTTGAAATTTTTTACCGATTTCTGACATAAATTTACAGATAACTCTTAAACTGATAATTGGACTGGAAAACAGCATACAGCAGGCTGATAAGGAATTCGAAGACCTTTAATTTGGGAAAAAACGAATAAGTCGCTTTCTGTATTTGAAAAAGAAATATAGACAGCCTCATTGCGAGCAGTGCTGCCAAGTTTCCCCGTTTTAATACACTAGTCGAGTAGAAATTTTAGGCAATGACGTGAAATTTTCGATACGATTCGATTCTCGAAAACGACTTGCATTCGATATGACTCTCGCAATGAGGGAGGCTGAGAATCTCAGAACTTATTCGAGTTTTTCACTTTTGACTTAATATTCAGAAAATGAAGTCCCGCCTGGCGAAATAATTTGCTTTTTTTTAACGGACGTTCTAATAATACATACATATAAAGTTATATACTAAAGCGATTGTGAAAATAGGCATGGAAAACATGAAACATACTAACAATTACTTGCCAACAAGTTCAATGCTGCAAAAAGTTACTATACTTTTTTAAATATTTGGAATGTACTATAATTAAAACACATATCTATGGACATTTGAAAGAACAACTTAAGTCTATCCTTCCCGAACAAACAAAATAGCACATGTCAACAAAACACATTTTACTGCCAAAGAGAAAAATTTTGTAATTCAAAAGAAATATATAATTATTTTATCGCTAATCACAACCTTTGAAGAAGTTTCTGTTTTCAATAACTGAATATTTTCTTTTAAATGAAAATTATTGCTCTGAGTAAAGAAAGCTCTGTCGACATGTGCTATTTTGTTTATCCGTGAAAGATGGACTTAAATTGTATTTTCGAATGTCCACAGATATATATGTAGACGAACATAAAGCATTCATATACAAGCGTATATGTATGTACATTAGGGCGGTCCAAAAATGCAAGTGAAAAAGTAAAGTCGGAACTTTTATGCTCTCACCCTCTAGGATTGTTCTATACCGAAAAAAATTATATCCTTATTTTTTATTTTGAAATCAAAAAATATTAATAGGTCGCTAAAAGCACCCAAAGTTTTCCATGTATTTTATATGGGAAAAGACAACTTTTCGTAGAAATGGTATAGAATAGTAAAAATAAATATTTATCTACCAGAAACCTTCGTTTATCTGCAGGAGATTCCCAATAATAATATCCAATTGTTTATTTAACAATTTTTTAATCGCAACTATAAGTATAAAATGCAATGGGGCGACCCATAAAAAATCGTTAGTATTACAAAATGGTTAAATAAACAATTGGGTATTGTTATTGGAAGTCTTCTGAAGAGAACCAGAGTTTTCCGATCCAAAATTATTGATTTTCAAGAATTTTATACCATTTCAACGAACAATTTTATTTTACCTATATAAAAATGCATGGAAAACTTTGAGCGCTTTGAGCGACCTCTAAATATTTTTTGACTTCAATAGAACACTCCTAGGGGGTAAGAGCATTACAATTCCGACTTTACTGTTTTTGGAACACCCTAAGGTGCATACATATGTATGTATGCAACTTTCATTCTTTACAGGGTCACTGGCTTTTGGAAAAAAAGAAACGATTGCATATCAACCGCCAGCAAACCCAATTGCAGCAGTACCAGTACTATGTAATACATACATTGCAAAAAGTAGAAAAACTTGTATTTGCTCACAAATCTAACAAGTGTTATTTATTCGTACATATTTCCTACCCGCACGAACGCCTTCTTGCTTCATTTTTGTGTGGTTTTTCTGATACACATTAAAACGTCATCACTTCGTGATTCAGTTGTGTCTTTAATCTTTCGCTGTACGGACACGGTGGCCATTTCAGTGAAGCAGTGTATCAATATGGTTGGCCGTGTGCTAGTCTATGGTGGCAAAGGCGCTTTGGGCGCTGCCTGTGTTTCACACTTTAAATCAAATAACTACGTAAGAGCCAACTATTAACTTTTTACAATTTTGGATTTTAATAAATCGAAAGTATGTATTTTAGTGGGTGGGAAGTATTGATCTTAGTGTTAACGAAGACGCGGACGCCAGTATCGTATTACCCCGTGATCTAGGTTGGGAGGAGCAGGAAGCTGAAGTTCTAACAAAAGTTGGTGACGCGTTGAATGGACAGAAATTGGATGCTGTAATTTGCGTGGCCGGTGGCTGGGCGGGTGGTAATGCCGCCAAAGGTTAGTAATTCAAAGAAGGCCACCCGACGACAAAAAATCTTCCTTCTGAATCTACGACAAGATAGATACTTGAATTTGGTTTTATCGAATAATTATGTATGTAATTGTGGTAATAATGGTAAGTAATTTTTGAGGTACTTACCTACATAAGTATGTATATGTACATACATGCATACAGTGACTTAAAGAAGGAATTTTATTGGTTTTTAATTCGCAATGTTTTGCAAATTTTTTTTTATTTGTTATAAAAATATTGTTAATGCTTTAGCCACCACCACAGTGTATACAGTGAACCAAGTAGCCAAAACAAAAATGTAAATTTGGTATTTGACAATGAGCGGTTAGCACAAACCGTAAGTAAAAGCTCCGGTTAAATACGACTGTTTTATTGATCACAAAATAACGCCCCAAAAAAAACCGTCAAAAACCGATAACAGATTTGCTTAACTTTAGCTTTATTTTTAATAACAGATAGGTAACAGATATGCTTAACTTTAACTTTATTTTTAATCCAACCTTTAAATATAAAGTGAGCTTTAAAGTTAAGGGTTACTTCAGAAAACGGCCCTAAGTGTTCTGATTCGATGTTTTGTCTACCAAGCGACGAATTTTCGAAAAACAATGGGAAACTGCCTTCCACAGCTCACATACATATGGGGGAATCATTTTAGTCCAAACAACTTTTCTGCTTCAGTAGTGAAGCGAAAGAGTTCAAGTCACAGCTGGGCAGCGTCTTCCCGGCGGGCGACTGCGCGCTGTATTCGCGTATTAATACTCGCTAGGCTTGAGAAGGCAGCGAAAGCTTCATTCAACTCTGCACTACCACGGGTTAATAGAGCAGCTACTTACCTAGGAGTCGGTGCAGCCGCGGTTCAAAAGTAGCGGTTGACTCCAGCAGCACTGGAGAGCGACTTGTTCGCACGCACACAGTGACATCAATTGCACGCACACTACAAAAATGCTCAGCCGAGGTTGCCCTCCTCTGCTTTAAGGCCTGACTCAGTACCAACGCAGTTTATTTCTGGGCCTTCATTTGTTATTTAAACAATATCCACGGTGTATGAAAGGTTTGGAGCTTATAAACAGCTCTAAAGAAACAATTCTTATATTAAACCTTCTCCGCATTAGGACTATTACAGCCGGTTTAATCAGCAATTTAAATGGAAAATGATTTTTTACTTTGTCAATTTCCATATAGAATTAAAAAAATTAAAACCATTTTTCACTTAAATTGCTGTTTGGCTGAAATTGGCTGTTAGAAAAAAGTAGCAATATGGCAATTGACCATGATTCAATAATAGAAAGGTTTTGTAATAAAACAGTCTTCTCGCTTCCACACATAAAATCGGCTCCTTTACTTGTGCAGAATGTTGCTTACTCTACAGTTTCTAGTGATATTAGTAGTAAAACCAAAAATTCATACTAAATATTCGTGAGCATCACCTTCGTTTACGTAAAATTCCCCTCATGTGGAAATTGTACATCGACTTTAACTTATATACGTAACCGGCCGAACCCGATCTTAGGACAAACTAGTTTTTCCTAGGCTAAACTAGTTCTACCTAGATCTAATATGTATATCCGCCCAATGCGGAAACAAGCTGGACGCAACAATATTGTGGACTGCTTACCTGGAGTTGGACTGATGAGGGTTATTTTTTTGAAGTGCGGCCGAAGGCCGCCTACGCAAAAAGGTGTTCTGCGCAAAAATACTGTCACGCCTGATCTAGTTTAGCCTAGGCAAAACTAGTCCTAAGATCGGGTTGCCGATATCATGTAATACATATCGTCGTCATTGTGCAAAAACGCGTAACTGACATTTGCTGCCAAAAATTGGATTTGCTCACACTTCCCCACAAGCTTATGGCTCAATCCTTATCCATTCGTCCTGAAATATACTAGCCAGAAATGCGGTTGCTTTATAAAAAAGAGAATCATTTTGAAATATGAGAGTTCGTACTCTCTAGAAAATAATTTATGCAACCTCACATTCGCGGATGTGCATTATATTGATACGCGGTTTTGTACTTTAAACGACGATATGTACGTTTTTGTTTCAATGCTTCTGTAAGTAAGTGCCCGGTGTGGCTTTTATGTAGTACATACAAGCACACAAGCAGTTATACTTTCGGATCTGATTTTTGAGTTGTTTCCCTTTTGAAATAAGGTGTGCGAGATATGCGCCCCTTTCTGTTCAGATATCTCTAAAATAGTCTTACAAATATTTCAAGGGATTTTTTGTCGTTGGGTGCAAATGCATATTTTTGCAGATATGTATGTATATTTATGGAGAAGAATATTAAAGAACATATAAAACCAAACCGCCACAAAACTTAACAAGTTTTCCTACCTCTTGACAAATTGTTGAAAGTAAGTGAACAGGAAAAGTTTTGCAGCTCCTTGACATTTTATATTGTTTGAAAATACTGGCTGCATTTCTTTATTCATTCCAAGGCACATTAAACAGGTAGTATCAGTAGAGCAAAAACAACATTTGCGTGTATTTTGTTGTTGCTTCTGGTATCGAAAGTGTCAAAAACTGTTCTGAATTTTTTCTTCTAAATCAAAGCGTGCCATGTGAAATACAAAAAATTATAAAAAATAAAAAATTGAAATTGGAAAAAATAAAAATTGTTGCAACTTTCTTTCCTAGTAAATTTGTTTGCTTCTCGAAGCATTGATCCATCCTTTACAAGGGCCAGTAATCAGCGGTTGTGCTGCTGAGTTGGGCGAACGTTCCAAAAGCTGCTATTCAATCGCTTGTTTTGTATGGAAAAAGGTTTCACATGCAAATGGATTTTAACAATTCAGAATTTTTGTGAGAAAAAATTTAAAATATTTGACATTTTCGAGACCAAATAATTTGAAAATAAATCAAATCAGCTGCTCTACTGATACTACCTGTTCAATGTACCTTGATTCATTCTGAACGTTTGGAATAAACTTTTTTGTTTATTTATTCTTTAGAACGTTCCTGATGATATGTTGGCGTATATTTCAAACGCATTCTGTTTATTCCGGCTGTGAAATGGGATTATCCGGAATGTATAAAGAAATGCAGCCACTTTATTTACATTGTATATTCTACCCTTTTCCACGTAGATTTGGCTAAAAATGCAAACTTAATGTGGCGACAAAGTGTATGGACGTCTAGTATATCGGCAACGGTTGCTTCCAAGTACCTGAAGGATGGAGGTTTACTCACATTGACTGGAGCTCAACCAGCGTTGCAAGGCACACCTGGCATGATTGGCTATGGTATGGCCAAAGCAGCCGTGCATCAGTTAACTCGTTCATTAGCTGGTAAAAACTCTGGACTACCCACTGATTCCATTGTTATTGCTATACTCCCTGTCACTTTGGATACTCCTATGAATCGCAAATGGATGCCGAAAGCAGACTTCAGCACATGGACTCCTCTGACAGAAGTAGCTGGGTAAGAATGTCTATATAACAAAACTAGAACATTTAATGATGGGAGGTTTTTATTATATAATAGCCTCTTTTACAAATGGACTGAAGGTAAAGACCGTCCAAATTCTGGTGGTTTACTGCAGTTAATAACCAAGGATGGTGTCACCCAATTGGTTGAAGCTAATTAAATGTAAATGTTTGTGCTGGAAAAACTTATATGTACTTCAACGACTCATGGCGTTAGGGATATACAAAAGAAAAAAGTATAATAATTAAAAGATAATTACAACATCTTTCACAATGTTATACCTAAGAATAGTGTACCTAGTGCTCAACATAAATTATTGTACTAAATATAATCAGCTATAAAATATAAACCAATTATAAAATATTTTTGTGAGCTTAAAATATACATTAGGGATATTCTCGAAGTCTCACGTTGCACGGATTGCACGAAATTGCAAAAATACTATTCCAACTTTTCAAGAGCACGCCAGCACCCAATTGCAAGGTTACAGCATGCATAGGTAGCAAGCAGCAAAAGTCTATGTCAGATACAATAACAAGATACAGCAAAAAATAATTTAAGCAAGTGGAATCGGAGAAATATCTGTCAGTTCCTACATTAAAACAGCTAGCACAGGATCGCATTTATCTTGCTACGCTGTCCTGCAAAATGTATGCATGGGCTTAGACCATGATTCAATAATACAATTTGTTTGTGCAATATGTTTATTTGTATATGCATATGAAGCATATTTAACTGATGAAAACATAAACTGTTTTTAAATTGGATGTTTACATCAATCTAACAGTAGTCTTATTTTAATTTTGAGTCATTTTGCAGTTTTTATACAGCATTACAAATTACGTATTTCACATAGATACATCAATTTTACGTTCAACATTTCGTTTAAAATGCCAGATTTCCTGCAAATACATTAGCATTTACAAAAGGAATTCCACTACTAATTGCCTACTTTGGGTACTTTTCTACTACCGAGATTTCATTCCTCCCGTTTTCTCCGTCCTTCGTAAATTCAACCTTTTTTAAGGGAGTGTCAAACCGCAGCTGTCAATAATTATCTAACCTTGTATTATTGAATCATGCTAGCACATCTTGTTTCCCATGTATTTTGTTGTTGTGTGTTTGCAAGCTATGCAATCTATTCAATTTGCAATGGCTTTGCAAGATTTCAAGAATACCCCTATTGTTCAAGGTGATATAAACAAGGCATATTTAATAAGGTAGAAGTGACAACTAATCGGAACTCTGTCAAAGCGAATCTGTCACGTAAAGCGCAGCAAAAGTTTTATATGGCATCAGCTTTTTTGGTCAAAACATAGAGGAGCGGCGAGCAAAGAGCATCGAGCAAAGCGTCGATTTCAAACGCATATGTTTCAATGGGAGAACGCATAGTTCAGAGCAAAGCGTACATACATACATGTTTTTAATTGGATGGAGCTTTGCTCGATGCTAGCTCTTCGCTTTGCTCGCCGCTCCACAATGTTTTTACCCTGCGCATCAACAGATCATCTCACTTCGTCACTTCTCAACTTTCGTGCTCTTCAGGCCTTACAGGCACAGGAACCTCCCAGGGCATGGGAACTGCACCTAGGTATAAACGCATGCGCTTAAAAACATTTTCCTGCAATGGGGAAGTAATAAAATCATTCGCGTTGAAATTACTTTTCACACACACGGGAAGAATCTTGCAATTGAACACCGCAGCGGTTATCCCAAGGAAGATTTCTAACTTCGCAACTAGATGCCCTAACGTATCATACCACTTTAACGTCTTGGCTCTTGCCACACATAGCGCAACGCTCGTAGTTCCTTCTACTTTTCATTTTTGTATATGTATCTATAAATGGATGTGGTCGAAAAAAAAACTACAAAAATATCATAGCACGTAATTGATTTTTTAATGAAAAGAGAGAAATTTCAAAATCACTTCTACCTTATTTAAGGTGCAATCCCGTATTCCTCGGACTAAAACTAGTAAACCTGTCAAAAAATAAAAATTCGCTCAGAGCGAGAGAGTAGAGCTCTAGATACCCGGGTATCGAGCAATGCGAGTAGGTCGATACTCGCTCGAAACTCGTTCATTGCTCAACTGCTCAAATGTTTGTTCAAAATTTTCGAGTTTTTGAACAATTTCATAAACAAAAGAAAATTTGTAAATTGTATTTGTCAGCAGCTGCTTTCTAATTCATGTTAAATAAATTATATTATTAAATACCAATGTAACAATCTTTGCATTATGTATCAATAATTTGAAAAATTTAAAAAGTTGCTACCAAAAATGTCAATATAATAAAACCAACATTGCTCAAATTACTCGAAAAAACTCGAATTGCTCGAGCTCATGCTCGAAAATTTTCGAGTAATGAGCATTGAACAAGTGTGCGAGTACTCGCTGCTCATATACCCGGGCTGTTTGAAAATGTGCGAACAAAATCGAGAGCTCTACGAGAGAGTAACATTGAAAAGTACGGGATCGATTTCTAGTAAAAAATGGTAACTCTTGGGCTCCTCCCATAAGCCCCTAGGGAACCGTTTGGAAAAGGGGGAAAAACGGAATTTTCTTTGGANAAGGCGTAACCCTCTCCCCCCCTTGGGCTCCTCCCATAGGCCCCTAGGGAACCGTTTGGAAAAGGGGGAAAAACGGAATTTTCTTTGGAAAACTGAGCAGTTTGAAGTGGAATATGACCCAACTAACAGAAACCGTGGGATTTTTTAATAAAAGAAATTATGCCAAATTAGATATCTTGCAATTTTGAATAAAGAATAAAAAAGTTAATTAAAAATAGAAAAAACAAGTTTTTATAAAATAAATGTTATTTTTAACAAATGTGGTTTTGTGTAGAATTCATTTCTGTGTAGGCGGCCTTCGGCCGCACTTAGGGATTATAACCCTCAGGCAGTAGAATTCTCCTTTCTATGTTGCCAAAAACGGGGGCTGAACACCTTTTGCAGAGAACACCTTTCTGCGTAGGCGGCCTTCGGCAGCACTTAGGGATTATAACCCTCAGGCATTAGAATTCTCCTTTCGGTTTTGCGAAGAAAAGGAGCTGACCACTTTTTGCAGAGAACACCTTTGTATATTTTTAATGCTTACTGGGTTATATCCTATCTTATTTTGTCTCTCATTCTATTGCATATTTTGGAGTTTGACAGCTGAACTCCGCCATTTAATTCGCATATGCAACCAAAGTCAGACGCGTGATTTTGAAGGTGTTTTTATTTAATGAATTGTGATTAATTGGTTAATATTAAAGTCGTAAAGCAAGCTATACCTAATCCAGTAAAGTGTAAAGTGAGGGGGAATACAAAAATGTATTGGTGAAGTGATTGCTTTAAGGATAATAGGAGTGATAAATGTACGCTAATTTCCGAATTTTACAAAAAAGGGCATATTTCAAACCCTATTTGTAAATAAATTAGTGACCAAAATTAACAAAAGTGAGTGTTAAAATAATGCGTAGACCCTTGAATACAAGTGTGTGGAATTTTTTTTTGATCGGGCCACCCCTTTGGTCGGAATAGCCCGAAATAGTTGTGAGCGCTACTAAACCCCACCCGAAAATCTTATTAACTTAGCTTAAAAGAAAAATTCATACATGTTCGTAAAAATCTATTTGCAATCAGCAAATCGATTTCACGCAAATATCATATTTTCGGCAAGCAAGCAAATGTACAAAACCCCTCTCCTTTCCCCGTTTCCCGGTTCTTTCTCTACACTTGTTGTTCTGACTTCCATTTTTATTTTAGAGTTTGTTTTGATCCGACACAAGCACGCGCGTGCCTCCGCAAGCACCCCCTCTGCCTAGTACTTATTTGATTTCTGTTTCTCTTTTATTCGTTTTTATTTTTAATTTTGCTATAAACTATGGTACACGCAAAATGTTCCTCATTCATATATGTACGTTCTCTGGTGTTAGTGCATGTGGCACATGCAAACAAAACGAAATAGAAAACATGTTGTCTATGTGTGCGTGTCAATCCACCGTCAATCCGCAATTTTCGCGGACTGAACTGAGCGAGGTAAACTCGAACCCTCTACCCCGTCTTTTCCACACAAAACCGGTTTTAGGGGACTGAGCAGTCCAGTGTGCGGAGGCCCATATGGTACCATTACCAAAATTAATTGGTATCAAACAAAAAGTATCGAGTATGTACTTGTATTTACTCTTATCGTTTCATACCTACTTGTATCGGAACAACACTGCTCATCTCTAGTGTAGGAGAAAAAGGGTACTTTTGTATTGTAGACCAAAAAGACCTTTGTTTTTTCTGAAAAGGCGAATGTAGAAGGTGTAGATTAGACACAAAGGATAATCCAAAGTGCGCTCACGTTCAGCCAAACAATATCTATAAAAATCCACAAAAGGAGTAGAAATAACTTGCAATGAATAAACGTAACAATGTAAGTTTGTTGACTATATAGTATTAGTATGCAATTCCCATAATTCGTTTAATTATATATATTTTTTTATATTTGGTAGATTCGCTTACCACCTGAGGTAAATCGGCTGCTGTACGTCAGAAATTTGCCATATAAAATTACCTCGGACGAAATGTATGATATATTTGGGAAGTTTGGTGCAATAAGACAAATTCGTGTGTAAGTAGATATTTTATAAAAGCGTGCAGATACGTTAATGTTTCCTTCTATTGAAGTGGGAATACACCGGAGACACGTGGAACTGCCTTTGTTGTCTACGAGGACATATTCGACGCCAAGAATGCTTGTGATCATTTGTCTGGCTTTAACGTTTGTAATCGTTATCTGGTTGTGTTATACTACCAGTCAAATAAAGCATTTAAACGCCTGGACGTGGATAAGAAGCAAGAAGAACTTAATAATATAAAGTCGAAATATAATTTGAAAACTCCAGAGGCACCCTAGGCGGTAAAGAAAGGAAACGACATCTCAGAATATAAATGATTGCCACAAAGAACATTAATCTTTACTGTATGCATGGTATTGTATTTCTGCACTTTTGACTTCTATAAAATATGAAACATGTGTGCTTTTATTAAATTCTCCTGATATTTGTATTTTGGACTGCCTATCGTAAACAGTTTAATTTTATTTACTAGTTTTTCCGTTGATTAGAGACCTTGTGAGTTGATGTACGACTAAAGGATTTCATTGTTTGTTAATGCGCATATTTCTGTATTAATTAATTTTTTTTATCTTAACCCATAATCATTCACTCCGCTATTCTAACAAAGTCACAAAACTAGGCACATCACTTGTGATTTCTACTACGCTTCTAAGTATGCTGCTACGACAAATATGCAGCTAAAAAAGTTCAATATGTGTGCGTTTCCTTGGCACTTAAAATCAACCTTTTGTGGCATATTTTCAGGCGCAGTGGAAATCATAGTGATGCGCTGAGTTTTGTGGCTGTTAGAATAGGGAGGTAAAGCTAATTCTAATCATCATCATCATTCCATTAAAATAACAAGCAAATAAATGTAAAATACAAAAAAAGATGGACTTAAGTATTCAACATTTGCCAGGGCATGTATCTGTTTTTGCAAATACTAATTAAATCGTTTACAACAGCTTAAGCTTAATACTGTTTGGAAATAAAACAAGCTTAATAGCCCGGATAGAAAACGACGAGCTGCGGTCCACAGCTGTCAAATTAAAAAAAAAAAAAACTACAACAAACTATACGCAAATTGACAATCAGTACCTAGTTGTAGTTGCAGATCAGTTAATATCTCAGTCGAGCCACGCTCGGGTCGGTTCATCCGTCAACGTTGATTCCCTGTGAATGCCGCTCAGCGCCTGTCGGTAGGCTGACAGGTCCAGAGGTTGTTTAATGAACCTCTGGACTTCGTCCGTCAGTTCGTACAGATGTCTCCTGACGTGCCTCGGCGAGGGCTCTTCTGCAAGCAGCTGCCTGCTGTGATGGCCACGTCTGTGGCTCCCTGCTTGCAAAGCATTCTGTTATGCTCCTTGACTGGGAGCATCTGGGCCTCGTCGTGTAGGTGGTGTTGGGGCGTCATCAGGAGGCATCCGGTCGCTATTCGTAGTGCCGTGTTTTGGCAGGTCTGTAGCTCCATCCGCTGCGTCCTGCTAGTCCCAGGCGACCACACGGGCGCTGCATAGTTTAGAACCGGCTGGCCAATTGCCTTGTATGTTGCCAACAATGTTTCTTTATCTTTGTCACAAGAGCTGTCGGCCAGCGACTTGAGGACATTGTAGCGACTCTGTACTTTATTGGCAATTGCGGTTGTATGCGCCGAGAAGGAGAGCAGACTGTCGAAGGTATTTCGGGTTATTCACCGTCGGTATTGTTACGCCATCAACGTGAATACCCAGTTGCAGTCTAATCTCCTTCGTTCAGGTAGTGAATAGGGTTGCCGACGATTTCGCAGGGGATAGGGCAAGGCTCCTTGCAGTCAAGAAGCGAGAAAGTTCGGCGAGATAACCGTTTACTTTCGAGCACAAGTCATCAATTCCATTGCCAGACGCCATGATCGAACAATCGTCAGCATAAGAGACAATATTGACACCCTCTGGTGGTTGAGGAAGCTTAGAGATATAATAAGTAAACAGTAGTGGGGACAGGACACCACCCTGTGATTCCCCCCTGTTTAATTTTACGTGGCTGTGGGAGAGAGGAGGCCTCTATCTCTTTTAGCGGCGTTGAATGACTGACAGTGTAGAACGCCTTGAACAGGTCCAACGCTACTAGATAAGTTGTCTCACAGGGGCGGTTTCGATTTGAGCAGTGGGACCTCTCCCCATTTTTCAGATGTCTGGAATGACGAGAGTGGCCATAGACAGGNTTACGTGGCTGTGGGAGAGAGGAGGCCTCTATCTCTTTTAGCGGCGTTGAATGACTGACAGTGTAGAACGCCTTGAACAGGTCCAACGCTACTAGATAAGTTGTCTCACAGGGGCGGTTTCGATTTGAGCAGTGGGACCTCTCCCCATTTTTCAGATGTCTGGAATGACGAGAGTGGCCATAGACAGGTTGAGGACCTCCGTTAGGTTAGCTACTCCCGCAGGACCCAAATTTTTCAGCATCAACATGGATATTCCGTCGGGTTCAATGGCTTTGGAGGCTTTCGACTTCCCGATGGCCACCTGAACTTCACCGCAAGTGAAAGAAAGGGAGGCACAAGCTGTTGGCATTTTGTGCAGCCTTCTGGTCGCTCGACGCTTGGCTTTGTCCAACGGAGGATGCAGTATGTACTGCCGGCTCGCGCATCGCTCCGGGTTCGACGAAGCATGGTCGCCGAAAGAAATTTNAAAGGGAGGCACAAGCTGTTGGCATTTTGTGCAGCCTTCTGGTCGCTCGACGCTTGGCTTTGTCCAACGGAGGATGCAGTATGTACTGCCGGCTCGCGCATCGCTCCGGGTTCGACGAAGCATGGTCGCCGAAAGAAATTTCGACCCTGTCATCGTGCTTCGTCGAATTGGACACTGGCCTCACGGTTGACCAAAGCTAACTCACACCAGAGGTGAAGTTATAGGTCTTCAGATGCTCTTCCCACTTCTNAATTGGACACTGGCCTCACGGTTGACCAAAGCTAACTAACTTCAGATGCTCTTCCCACTTCTTCCGCTTATTTGCGTTCACTAGTTGTCGAATCTCCGCGTTGAGATCTCTACGGGGATACGGGGATTTCCGGGATCGGCCTGACGAAGGCTGTCACGCTTATTGGCTAGAACAGCCGCTTCAGCAGGGCCCAATTATTTTGCGACGACAGAGCTACGCGACGACTGGTTGTGGCCAGACTAGATCTATTTCTAAAAGGCCCTGCACACGCATTGATTTATCGGCCAGTTTGATAGTTGTGGTAACTAGTAAATAAACCTTTGTTTACAAATCAGCGGCAAAGAGAAATTTAAATTATAAGTGACCTAAATTCGACCAGTTTTGTGTATATTCCCTTTGATTATCCAAGATTTTAAATTTTTTTATAAAAGTCTACCATATATTATACATAATTAACTGCATCTAAATGGACCTTTCTCTGACGTCATGACGTAAGCGACATTTTTTTTTAATTTTCTTCTTGATGCATATATATGCCTAGAGCATCTAGATGTTATATTATTGGTTATGGTTTCTGATAATAATAATTTGACGCACAATAAAATGTGTTTAACGTTTGAAAAAATTCTACCACACTTTTTATTAACAATCTACCACTCATTTGGTTTCTGAAGTGACAACACTGCTTCGGACTGAATTCTGCAATTTCATACTGGGAATAAGCTATTTTACTCTCACGAAATTGCTCTCAGTTAGAGAAATTACAGGAAATTTGTTTGTTGGAACACTTTTCGAACTGAACCCTGTAAAACCTGCAAGTCGTACTGCTGCTGAAACGCAGCTAGTATGACGAAGGTTTAATGTATAGAAACGGTATCAGGTACCGAAAAGAAAGTATTGGGCACCGAAATTTTTTTCAAGTATTGAGTACCGAGTATCGGGTACCGAAAATTCCGCACATCACTATAGGTTATTCACCACGGCAGATAAACTATTGTTCAAAATAGTAAATAAATGAAAGTAAACTTTAACAGAATAAAATGAATAATGGTGCATCGTATAGTATTCACACTATTTGCCGAATTTGTTTGGAGCTGTTGCAGAATGAGAGTGTCTACGAGATATTTGCTATACCAGGATTGGCCAAAACGTTGAGTTCGTGCACCAAACTCTCGGTGGAGCCCCATGACGGATTTCCTCGTAATATTTGTGGAGTTTGTCATACGCGTCTAATGGATATGCAACATTTTCAAAAGCTGTGTGTAGAGTCAGTGCAAAAGTTTCAAGAACTGGTGTCCAAAAATTTAATAACAGATCATGACAGCGTGCTGGCTGTGCTAGAGACGGCTGCTGTAGACGCTCAAAATGAGGTTGTAGATGAAGATGAGCCAATAGATTTCGACCCACTTTTAAATAATAAGCTGGAAATGATTGAAAACGAAGATGATGTCTTTAAAATGCTGGAAAATGTGGACAAAGAAGTCGGGGATAGTTCAAAAGATGTGAAACGAACCGAGCCTGTTAAAAGTGATAAGACATCTGATCACAAATGTTTGCCCAATGATTTTGATGAGCACGACAGCGATTGTTCTAATTTTGTGACTATGGACATTGGGGAAACATCAATCAGAANCATCGATTGTTCTAATTTTGTGACTATGGACATTGGGGAAACATCAATCAGAAGTAGTGAAAGTGAAGACAAACAACCATTGGCGGCACGTTTACGAAAGTCTCGCCGTTCAAAAAGGGCCCTACGAAACGAAGATATAATCGGCGACGGACTAGATGCAGATGAATATGACGAAGGAATCAAAAAGAAAAAGTTGGCACAGAAACGTCAACCGCGGGTAAACGGTGAAGACGCTTCTGTGAATACAATAGAATGTCATATTTGCCAAAAGAAGTTTAGAAAGCCTGAACGTTATGAGGAGCATATGCGGCACCACAACGATAAGTTGCCGCACCAATGCTCGGTTGGTTCTTGCCTCAAAGGATTTACAACTGCTAACGGACTTCGGTTGCATATGGAGCATTGTCATGCTGAAACATGTGAAAGCTATCCATGTCCTGAAGAAGGCTGTGGTCGCACATTCCCTCGAACCCGCTTACTTAACTGGCATTTACGCAAAGTACATAAAATTGCTAAAGAGCTCCGAGAACCGAAATGTTATACCTGTAGCCAATGCGATAAAGTGTTCCGTTGTCCCATGGCGCTTAAAAAACATATGTACAAGCACGATGGTAAGGAGTTACCTTTCCCTTGTAACATATGCGGGAAACGTTTTGTTATTAATAGCGCACTTAAAGATCATCTAATGAGGCATGCAGGAATTAAAAACTACGTTTGTCCTTATTGCGGGGTTGGTAAAACAACTCGGCAGGAGTGGAATACACATATAAATACGCACACTCAAGAGAAAAAATTCCATTGCCCACAATGCACTTATGCCTCACATAACAAACAAAATTTGCGCATGCATGTAAAGATTGTTCACGAAAAGATTAAGGACTATGCATGCCAATACTGTGGCAAAACATTTGGAAAATCTAACGCTTGCAAAATGCATGAAATGACACATACAGGCGAAAAACGATGTGAGTGCAAGGTCTGTGGTAAACGGTTTCTCTATGCCAAAGCTTTGACAAAGCACTTGAAGACACATGAAAAGCGGGTATTACGAGCTATTGAGGTGTACCGCAAGCGACAGATTGAAAATGGTTTTATGTCGGCCGATACACCGGATATACCAATACCTGAGTTGCCTTCCACAGAGACACATACACAAGAAGCACACCAAAAAGTCGCTGAAGAGATACTTAAAGTTTGTGCAGAGTCAACAGCCTCAATACCTAGAAATCCTCGACGCGTTGAACGTGTTGACATATCTGAACTTGCAGGCACTGCAGTCAACCCTATACCCTCAGTGGCCGTACCTTCTTGGTGCCCACAAATAAATTTTATGATGAAAGAGGGTCCTTATATCTGTCCTGATTGCGGGCAGGGATTTAATGGTCAAGGAAACCTTAAACGGCATCATCGTATCGTACATGAAGGTGTTAAAGACTTTGCTTGTCGCTTTTGTCACAAACGTTTCGCTAAAGCACAGACACTAAAACATCATGAGATGACACACACCGGTGAAAAGCCACATGAGTGCAGCAATTGTGGAAAGCGCTTTATTCAATACGTCGCATTAAAACGTCATATGAAGATACATATGAATAAACCACCACCCATCATACCTCCAAGTGTTTACGAAGCACGGGAGGAGCTAGAATTGCAGGAGCGCGAAAAACTGGAAACAAAACGTAAAAAACAAGAAGCACGTGCAGCTATCGCTGAGTTAGCTCGGGAACAACTCGATGAAATGGAACATCAAGAGCCTGAGGTTAAGGAAGACTTGCAACAACTGACAATAATGGAAAAACAAGAATTCATAAAAATTGATCCAATGACAGAAATAGAGGCGAATACAGAGCTAAATGGCGAATTAGGAGAATTTCCACATATAAATACCAGCACCATGGGCACATGAACACAATACGAGATTTATTGATGTAGTATAAAAAACTACTCTACATTTTAAATAAGAAATGAAAGCGATCTATTCGCTTGTCTGGCAGACTTTAATTGGAATTAGTGTTTCTAGTTTTTGATAAAATTTATATGTATGAATCATGATAAAAACATATACTATACTATACTATATTTTTATCATGGTATGAATGAATGTATTTTATTTACCGTCAGAAAGTTAATTTTTTGTGCCAATTGGTTTAGTTAAAATGTTTTTGTATGTTTGTTTATGTATATAGATATCTTATATAACCACTTAAAGTGCCGTATGTCTTACGCTTTAAACATATGATAATTTAAAATATAAAATGTACATATGTATACATATGGATTTATTGATTTACTAAAATACAGTTTTGTTAAGGGGATTCCTGAGGTCATATTTACATGTGAAAAAATAAACAGATCTTGTCCAAATCCATCTTACCGCTGATATGACCTAAATTATGTAAATTGAACGCTTTATTTTTTAAATTTTAAGTTTTTTCAAAACTGGCGGATTTATTTTATCTCGTCACTCGGGAGTTATCCTGTCAAAAATAATCACTGGATAAAAATTATAGCAAGTGGCCAAGCACATACCAGTAGTATTTTCGATTAGATCTCTAGTGATGAGTAGTATTCTGTTATTGGTTGTAGCAGCAGAGAATGTTAATGTAATGAGAAGGCGCAAATGTTAAGTAACATTTTTTCAAGTACTAATCACGGTTGCCATTTTGGCCGCAATGTAAAATTTTTGGTAAATTTTTTCTCGGAGATCCAGAATAATAATTATTTCATGGTGGAGTTTTAAAAGAGTCATCCAAATTTTCGTAAGAATTATAAGTCTTTTGATAATAATTATGTGTGAGAGAATTTTTTTAAGTCATCGATAACTATTATTTGAAGACTTATATAATAGAAGTATTTTCATAATGGGCCGTTTGAATAAAAACTAAGTAATTGCTTTTTCTTAAAATTTCATACCTTTTACTTCAATTTTGTTTGAATAAATTGAGTAAAAAGTCTGAAATTTCAAGAAAAAGCAATTGNTAGTCATCGATAACTATTATTTTAAGACTTATATAATAGAAGTATTTTCATAATGGGCCGTTTGAATAAAAACNAAGTCATCGATAACTATTATTTGAAGACTTATATAATAGAAGTATTTTCATAATGGGCCGTTTGAATAAAAACTAAGTAATTGCTTTTTCTTAAAATTTCATACCTTTTACTTCAATTTTGTTTGAATAAATTGAGTAAAAAGTCTGAAATTTCAAGAAAAAGCAATTGCTTATTTTTATTCATACGGCCCAATAATTATAAGCGAGAGTCTTCAAAGACTTTTATTTTGAAACTAATACTATAAAAGTCTTGTCATAATAATTATCATTGAGATAAATATTTTAAAGTCTTTAAATTTTAAGACTTATAAGAGTCTTTTGATAATAATTATGAGTGCGAACAAATTTTGTATATAGTCCCGAATGGGTCCCAAACCAAGCCCCAACTGGTCCCGAACTGTTCCGTACCTAGCCCTCAGCTGGTCCCCAAGTAATCCTGAAATGCTTCTGAATAAGTTCCGCCTTTTAAGACGTACAAAATTTTTTCACGCTCATTATTATGAAAAAACTTTTATAATATAAGTCTTAAAATAAAAGTATTTGAAGACGTACAAATATTTATCTCTCTGATAGTTATTATGAAAGGACTGTTATCATATAAGTCCTTGAATAATAGTTATAGATGACGTGAAAAATATTTATCTTAATATAATTATTATAGATTGACTTTTATTGTTTTCTCTTACAATAGTTATGTCTCTGTTTTTTCTGGTGTGGTACACTGGTACATGATTTTCAGATTTGGTACATTTATGAAATCTGGCAAAACGATATTATTGTTACTGACATCATATACCTATTTATTAGCCATTTCAGCTGCGTTTCATAATATATACGCCGTTTTTTTCAAATTTTTTGCGCTGATTAAAAACTAGTGGAAATTGTGGTATCTCTTTATTCAATTTTATTTTATTTTTGTTGTTTATTAAAACATATATTGCTAGCTTAGAGTGAAAAGTTTGCTAAGCCTCATTTTAAAAATGTTACAGGAGAAGAAAAAAACGTATAGCTATTTTTTCAAGCATTTCGCAAAACTTTTAATACAACATTTTGGCTTTTTAAAGCAAAGCAAAACTTCATATGAATCAGAGGGATTCGATCTTTGTTAAAAGATTTCGTACTATTTTGGCCTTATCAGATTTTCGGTGTGTCTTTTAGACTTAGAAAAATTTCCTTTCATTGAATATAAACGAGAATGAATAATGACAGTACCTTTATCCTTTTCGACACAATGCATTTTTGCAGTTGAGTCGGATTGAGCTGGCATGTGAAGATGTGGTTGGGGTAATGAGGGGACTCTCCACATGCCGGGCACTCATTGGGGATATTGGGGTCGAGTCTGGACAGGTAGTTGTTGAGGCGGCTACAGCATCCAGACCGTAATTGAGCCAGGGTAGCGCGGGTCTCTCTTGGCAATTGAAGCTCCGTCTCTTCTACGGGTGGTGATTGGGCTCTGATTACGGCATTCATAGGTCGAGAGTCAAGGTAGGTGGTGACTGACTCTCTCGTTAATAGCTCGCGTTTATGTCGTCGGTCCAGTGGTTGGTCTACGTATTGCTGGATTCTATCCTTGTACACGAATAGGTCCCCCCTGACGTGCCTGGGCGGAGGCTCCTCCTGTAGCAGAGGTCTGTTTGGGTGTTCGCTTCTGCCGCACCGCACGGGGAGCACTTGGGCCTCGTTGTATGGGTGATGCGCAGGCGTCATCAGAAGGCACCCAGTCGCTGTCCGGAGTGCGGCGTTCCGACATGTCTGTAGCTTCGTCCACTGCGTCCAAGTAGTCGCCGGCCGCCAAACTGGCGCAGCATGGTTTAGAACCGACCGGCCAATTGCCTTGTATGTTGCCAGCAACGGTTCTTTGTATTTGCCCCAAGTGCTGCCGGCGAGCGACTTGAGGACCTAGTTGCGGCTCTGTACTTTATTGACAACTGCGGTTGTGTGCGTGGAGTAGGAGAGCAAGCTATCGAGGGTGACCCCTAAAATTTTCGGGTTGTTTACAGTCGGTATTGGTGTGCCACCGACGTGTATACCTAATTCTAGCCTAACACCCTTCGTCCAGGTGGTGAAGAGGTCGCCGTTGATTTCGTTGGGGAGAGTGTTAGGCTCTTTGCAGTGAAGAAGCGAGAAAGGCTGGAGAGATAGACGTTTACTTTTGTGCAGAGGTCATCAATTCCATTCCCGGACGCCAAAATCGAGCAATCGTCAGGGTATGAGATCAGGGAAACTCCCTCAGGTGGCTGGGGAAGCTTCGAGATGTAGAAGTTAAATAATAAGGGGGAGAGAACACTACCTTGTGAAACCCCTTGTTTAATTCTTCTTGGTTTCGAGGTTTGATCTCTGAAGATTACTGACGACTGTCGACCACTCATATAATTCGCCGACCTTCGCTTCAGTCACTGTGGGAGTGAGGAGGCCTCAATGTCTTCTAGCAGCGTGGAATGACAGACGGTGTCAAACGCCTTTGACAAGTCTAGCGCTACTAGGACCGTTATCTCACAGGGGCAGTTTCGATTAGGCCACGATGTTTGGAGGTTTTCGCCTTCCCGATAGCCTCCAGCTGGTGAAAGTAAATGGTGCACTGTTTTTTGGCAGCTTGTGCAGCCTCCTGGTCACTCGACGTTTGGCCTTGTCTACCGAAGGATGCAGTGTGAATTGCCTACTGAAGTAGTTTGCGCATTTCTACAGGTCCGACGAAGCGCGACCTTCGAATGAGATTTCCACTCTGTGATCACGCTTCGTTGGGTTAGACAAGGACCTCACGGTTGAGTAGAGCTTACTCACACCAGATGTGAAGTTACAGGCCTTCAAGTGCTCCTCCCACTTTTTCCAATTGTGCTGATTTACCAGTTGCCGAATCTCCAAATTAAGGTTAATTATTAGCAAAAACCAACAATACCAACAACCATATGATCAAGTGAATTGCAGCGGAATAGGTGCGCTTGACTGTGTTGGCATAACAAAAATGAAAATAGTGGAAAAAAGCAAACAGATAATTTACAAGGCGTAGCACGGTGCATAGGCAACTGGCTGAGTCAGTGGATCGTTGGTTCGAAGCCTACTGAAAGAAGTCTGATGAGGAAATGTGGTGATTTCCGAAATAGCTATCACTTCTACCATTTTTTCAAATTATTGTTGCTTTTCCACAATAAATTTTCATTAAAAAAACGGCCTCGAGCTCAATAAAAATTTTTGTATTATATATATATATTAAAGAGCAGGGGTACCAAAACTAAGCCCTGTGGTAAGCCGATGTCTACGGCTATCTTACTAGACATCTTTGAATTAACTATTGTTTGTTGCCTACGATTACATAGAAACTTCTAAACCAGTCAAGCTCAGTGTTTTTTACGCCAATGTATTTTAGTTTATCCAACATTCGGATCCTATCAACTGTTTTAAATGCTCTTTTAAGATCAATGAACACTGTTACTACATTAAGGTGGTCAGTTAAGATCTTCTTTCCATTGAGAAAGCACCAGATTCAGTGCAGTCTCACAGGAATGTTTAGCTCGTGAATCTCAGATTGTTCTTTTATGAGTATTTTATTGGATTCTATATAGTACTGTAGCTGGTTTTTCACAACGGTTTCTATCATTTTCTGCAAGCTAGGGAGAGTATGGATAGGCCTAAGCTCCCCAGCGTTAACCGTTTTTCTAACTTTCTTAACGGGCACTATTGATGAAATTTTCCATTCTTCCGGTACTGATCCTCTTTGGAGATCTTATTTATTAGTAGGGCATAAAGATATCCCATAAAATCAGCAGAGTCCTTAATAACATCTTCAGATAGTAGGATGTTTCCTCCAATTTCCCGCTTAAATTTTTTGGCAATTTGAAGAATGTCTTCCGTTGAGACTTCTTTAGCGTATTTTAGCGTACTTGTGGAAGCTCGTTGCTCGAAAAAGTCATAGTTTACACACTATATTGGTATGTATTTCCAAAATGCTCTCCACGAAAAAATAATTAGAGTTTTCCGCAATTTGAAAGCTGTCTACGTAGTTGGTGTTATTTATTATCATTTCATGTTTGTTCACCCCGAAGGCCGGAAGGAGCACTCATGTTGCCCCCAAGGACTTCAGGCCAATCAGTCTCTCATCGTTTCTGCTGAAGACGTTGGAGAGGTTGGTGAATGACTAAAGTGATCCTAGATGCATAGACTCAATGTGAAAGGAAGATCGGTATATACCGCTCTGCATACAATTGTGAGGTGATTAGAGGAAGCCTTCACTCACAATGATACTTTGCTTGCCGTAGGAGCCTTGCCCGATATCGAGGGGCTTTTAATAATGTCCTGCCGGACGCAATAGTTAAGTCGCTAGATAAGCTTGGGGTTGAGGTCAGTTCCATTAGGCTCATCGAAAACTTGCTGCGTGACAGAACTGTCATGGCCATCTGGAGCAGCGACTACTTGCCTCGCATGGTGAACAGGGGCACTCTGCAGGGAGGTGTTCTCTCACCCCTACTCTGGGTTGTCGTGGTGAACGAGCTACTAGAGCAGCTGGAGAAATAAGGCGGTCGGGTAATTGCATATGCAGACGAGGAAAGGGCAAGGAAGGCATCAGTGGCCTTATATAGCAATATGGGAGCTATTGGCAAGAGATGGGGTATCTCGTATAAAGTTGTCTATTGGCTCTACGTGACCGTCCTCAAGGCGATTATGTTTTATGGGGCCCTAATCTGGAACTCACTCGAAAAGGCTACACTAGCTAGGCAGCTGGAGCGCGTTCAATGGTCTGCATTAATTAGTGGGACACTGCGGACCGCCCCACTTTAGCACTGAACGTAGTGCCTGTCCACGTTGCAGGCAGAATTGTCACGGCGCGAGCGGCTAGGAGCTTCGAATACGGCCTTTTGGCCGAGGGGGGACCGAGGGCGATCGAGGGCACTGCTCAAATTTACAAAGCTACAGCTCTTACTTCCGGTGAGGGTTTTAACGGGCCACTGTCCTGTCGGTATTCACGCAGTAAGGCTGAAGGTTCTACCGGACCCTTATATCGCAGTTGTCTGGAAGAGAACGAGGTGGAATCACCTCAACACTGCCTTCTTAGGTGCCCGGCGTTTGCGAGGAGCTCTGGGGCATTGAGATTAGCCGAATTCGTAAATACATAATCGGCTCGGAGCGTTTTATCGATAAAGTTTCGGCTGCTCTTCAAAATTGTGGTAACACAAAGGACAACACTTTTGTAGATAAAATATATTGTAGAACTCTAGCTTTAAATTGCAACTCTGCTTCCGATATATCTGCTTATAACGCGCGGTAAACTGTGCATGCTGCGGTAGAGTTCTGTACCGCGGTGTACCTCACCGGTAGTACCGCTTCTCTTTAAGTGCTCTTTAACATGGGAAAAATAAAAAAAATACGTGGTTCCACTTAATCACGTGATTAAGTGAAACCACAATTTTTTAAGCTGAATAACGGTAAATTGCAACTATCTCGAAATCGTATCCATAGAAAAAAATTAACTCGATTTTCGGAATTACCGAGCAATTCCACATAGGAATTGGAGTGCCATCCATAGAACATTTTGTTTCAAACCAGTGTTATTAAAGCTTCGGAAGCAGTTCAGACCCAGTTATGCATACTTAGCGTTGCATGAGAGTTGCCGCATAATAATCTGTTAAATGAGCTTTGCGTGTAAGCGGTTACCCAACGCATAGCACTTAACATGTAGAATTCCCTTGGGTTTTAATTTTTACGTAAAAATGGTAAAGCAGTGCAAGTATGCATAACTGGGCTATTAATCCCCGGTTTTTCCGGGATGCAAAGACAGGATCGGGACTCGATACCTTATCATCCAAGAAATCTATAGCAAGATAGTCATGGGGTTGATTTTAATTGTTTTTGTTATCTTTTGCCTTCAGCGCCTTCTCCCGCAATACTTACCGAGTAATACTTTGTACGCGCCTTTAACCATTTGAGTATGGTGGGCTCATGGCGGTAGTTACGCTCCAAATTGGTAGCTTATGAGATAATGGAGGCGCACGTAAGATGTCAGCTTTCCCTCTAGTATGTGAAGCTGTGTATGTTGACCCGAGAAATAACAACAAGTCCTTTACTAAATGCCCTTGAAAGGTTCGAGGGTCTACTCTGTATTGCGGTTCGAAACTCCATGCGATTCGAAAGACGACACAGATTAATACAAATTCATATTACCAAGTATTCGAATCCGAATGATTTTTTTTTCGAATCGCAATATAGAGTAGATTCCTAGGAATTTCTTACAAAGATGGGTTTCGGTTCAGACCCCGTTGGTGGTATAAAAAGACTCCTCTTATATTTCCGAAAGAAATAAAGAAACTCCCAATTTCACAGGGTAGTTCGACTTTATTGTTTGCTTTTAATACCAATTACGAAACCGTTGCGTTGCCTTCATCCAATTCATAATACGTTCTTTTATGCTTGAATAATACTCTACCCGTGGCTCAAAAACACGATCTATTTTACGAAGTTTTCGCAGATCGTGAAAACTATTCCAGAGGCCAATATTATATCCAACCATGTACGATGCTCCCAATACACTTGATTCGATAGTGGAGGCGCGTTCAACACATATTCCTGTAGCATCTGCTAATAGTTGGCAAACAAAGTTGTTACGTGATACTCCGCCATCAACTCTGAAAGATCAAATATATTCAAATTAGAGTTGGTGTTTTAGTTCACTGTAAAGATTACTTCACTTCTAGTTCGTTTAGCTCAATGAACTAGCTCTTCTAAGTCTTAGTTCGTTCATCTTATTAAACTATAGTTCCCCTAATTGAACTAATTCGGCAGTAAATAGGAGCTGAGTTATTATATTACGTTCTCATTGAGCCATTAACTCGAGTTTAACATTTTGAGTTTATGAACTACTGTCAAAAGTTCACATTCGGGTGTTTAATAAACTCAGAATTTAATTTGACATTTTTTTGTTTACTTTTTCTTATTCTCATTTAGGGCCGGTTACTCAATGTCTGGTTAACACTAATCTCCGTTTAAACATCATTATCGACGTGTTCGGCTCCATGCATATAACATGAAGTCGGCAACGTCGATAACGATGTTTTACCGGAGATTAGTGTTAACCAGACATTGAGTAACTGGCCCTTATAGCGTTTTCTTTTTTCCAAAAAAGGCTGCACTTATTCTGCCCTGTGTTAGCGCTGTCACATTTTCATGTTCTTTTCTCAGCCCTTTCACAAGGCGTCGTGTTCTTTTCTCAGCAGGTTGCGCTCTGATCAGGCGAAAGTGCTGCCTTTTCTGCCCTCAAATAAACGTGAGGGTGCGAGTTGCATGGTTGATTTTAAATTTAATCTTGTAAAAATGCAATTACTTACCCTATCAGAAAAAGGTGTTCTGCTTTAAAATTGTTAAAGACTTACAGGCCAAGTGAATAATTCAGCTTTATTATGTTCTATAAATAAATTGTGATGGAGTAGTATATTTTCTGTTTCATTCTCATATAAAGAACGCAACATTTTCTCAGGTTTCAGGGCAACGCAAAGCAAGAGTTCCCATATAATAGGGCAGAACTTTTTTTGAGAAAAGAAAACGATATAACACACAAAACCAAAAACACCAATATATTAACCAAAAACACACCTACAGCCTGCCAAACATACACCTACAGCCACAACACAAAAAACAAACGCAAAGGTAATGAACAAAGTTACACGGATTTCCATTAATTTTTTATGAGTAAACAGTAATTACTCGATTAATCACACATCCCTACTGCATGGTTGAGCAGTTAAAAAAATATATTTGTGTGTTTTGCTCCATCTAGCACCAAGAATGATTGAATACAAGATTGCGCCAATCGAGCTGAGAGCAACTGGCCGTGACGTCAAAAAATACCAGAATGAGAGTGCAAGACGAACTCGACAAGAAAAAGAGGAAGCATCGAACAAAAGGCAGTATTGCCAAGGTTTGAATTTGAAAAAGCACCAAATTTTTATTGGTATATTTTATGGACTTTATATACAAACATAATTTTATTGTAAGGATTCCGATTCGAATTAATAAAAATCAATGTTTCTTGCTCGACGGTCGATTTCTTCTCGCATGATTGAAGGTGCTGCCACATATTTTGTTGTCGCTTATGTCACTGTGCTATGATTTTGTTAAAATTTTTGTAAAGTTGCTTACCACACTTACGATTGCTATAAATTTTGCTTCCATTTTTTTTAAATTTTCTAATTTGGTGTCTTCAAACTAAAAACAAAAGCACCAAAAACGCACCAAGCACCAAACTCAAAAATTTTCGCGTTTTGAATACCCACTAAATTTGGCGCTAAAAGCATCAAGTTGGCAATAGTCAATGTAAACAAAAGTATTTTATGACGTCAGCGATTGGGTGGATGCTGTCAAATCGACGAAGAGAGGGTTAGCGGTCCGCGAATGGCGCGACCTTTATTTTCTGGATCGTGATCTAGCACTATACTTATATTTGGCGCTGTAACCGCCTTACCCAGGGGGAAAATGGGGAATGCATTACTTCATTCTAACATCACGAGGAGACTACTACTGTTGTAAGAAAAGACGCATCGCAATCAGTGTTGCTGCGAATCATTTTTATTGGTAGCCAAATTCCTTTAAAAAAAGAGCTAAAAAAGAGCTAAAAAAGTCGTTGTGGCTAAAAATGGTAGCTAAAGTTTTTTACTTACATATATATAAGTATACACGCAAACATTTTCAATAAGCAATGGTATAGAAAAACAACGAAATCTGGAAAAAAGCAAATATTTTATCCAACCAAGAACCTTTTTGTATAAAAGGGGAAATATACGACACCAGCTTGCTGGCTCCATCAAGTGATTGTACCATCAGGCAGCATGCTGGTGCAATATCTATTTCTTTACAAATGAGGTCGAGGAAAGATCGAAATGATTAGAGTCGAAATTTCATAATTTTTCTACCATTTTGTTAAACATTGTTTTTTTTTTTTTAATTCACAACTACTATATCGTGATCCTAATCTTCCACAAACACGGCTTTGACTCATATAGTGCAAGAAATTCCCGCCAAAATACTTTTTACTTAGAAAATTGAGCTAATTTCACCACTCACGACGCCAGCAGCTAGTACAATCATCGACTGCTGAGTGGAAGATCGACCTATCTCGGCAGCCAGTTCGAAAACGCCCTATCTCAAAAAACTTTTCAAGAACGCCCTATTTCAGAATTTAATTGAAAAACACCCTATGTCAAAATTCGGTTCAAAAACGCCCTATCTCACTTCAAAATGTATTGAAAATATGCTGATATAGGGCGTTTTTGAATCGGCAGCTGAGATAGGGCATTTTTGAAACGAATTCTGAAATAGGGCGTTCTTGAAAAGATTTT
>NW_016157598.1:0-8668 GCF_001687245.7 Rhagoletis zephyria | reverse complement strand
ATAATTTCTGGAGGAAAAACGCGAATGAAGAAAATCGGGTGGCATATAAACGTATGCGGAACCGGGCAACTAAAATCACACGTGAGTCAAAAATATGTTATTTTCAAAACAAACTTAATACTAGTCTTCCTCCGAAAGTTCTGTGGAATAATTTAAAACAGCTTGGAGTCAAATCTAATTTGAAATCTGAGTGTGTGATCGATGTTGAAGCCATGAATGATTACTTTGCAATTAAATTACCTGAGGAGCATGATATTTTTGTGCCCAACGTAAATATTTCGTATGATTTTAGCCGCAGATTTAACTTTTCTAATATTTCCGAATCGGAAATAATACCCTGCATTCTTTCAATTAAATCAAATGCTGTCGGAGAGGACAAAATAAGCTTAAGGTTTATAAGGCTCGTTCTTCCTTACATCATATCACCCTTAACGCATATAATAAATTTTTCGCTAACTTCACTTAGATTTCCTGATGCCTGGAAAGTGGCTAATATTATACCTGCTGCGAAAAAAGGTAATGCATTACAACTCTGTGACTTTCGGCCAATCAGCATTTTACCGTCTTTATCAAAGATTTTCGAAAAAGTATTACTGAATCAAATGATGAAGTACCTGATAGAAAATGTCCTTTTATCTGAAAATCAATCGGGATATCGCAGAGGACATAGCTGCCCAACCGCTATGCTCAAAGTCATGGAGGACGTTCGTCCATCCTTCGATAAAGGCAACCTAACAATCCTCACCTTATTGGATTTTTCGAAAGCTTTTGACGCTGTTTGCCATAGAATCCTCATTCGAAAGCTTGACACATTTTTCGGATTCAGCAATGATGCAGTGAAACTAATTGAAAGCTATTTGACTAATAGACATTAAAGGGTTGTTTCTAGGGATAACCGCTCTAGCTTAACACCAGTAAAATCGGGTGTACCGCAAGGCTCCATTCTTGGTCCGGTATTATTCAATTTATATATTAATGACTTAGAAAAATGCTGCAAAAANTAGGATTAACAGAAGACTAAGTCCTCCAAATAAATGAGGACTTACAAGCCATTTCTCTGTGGTCAAAAAATAACAGGCTTAACCTCAATTAGTCCGAAACGCAGGCAATTACCCTATCCTATTTTCCCTACAATCTTGATAATGTTTCTCCAATCATGCTGAATGGGAGTGTTGTGAAGTATGAGAAGATTGTTAAAACACTTGGGTTTACACTGCATCAGTTAGTCGAATGTATTCTGTACTGAGGCAGTTATGGAAAACAGCTTACGTCATTCCCAAAGATGTCAAACTTAAGCTTGTTAAAATGCTATTGGTACCAATAAGATCGCAACACGAGTTAATATGTGGTAGTCTCGATAAAGAATCCTTCGGAAAATATCAATTATTATTTAACAATGCCGCTAGATATATATATCTCAAGCGTAATTTGATCACATCTCCGAGTTTTCGACAAATATTCTTGACTGCAGCAAATCTATATTCTTTGATCGTGGTTTGGTGTTATTCATATATAAAGTAATCTACAACCGTTGCCCGAAATACCTTTTTTTCGAAACTGACGTTTGCACAGTCAACTCGCACATGCAATCTTATCGTACCTTATTTTAAGTATTTAGTTACATCAAGAAGGTCTTTTGTTAGAGCCGTACAGTTGTGGAATTCTTTGCCAAGAAAATTAAAATCGGAAACTAGTCCAAAGCGCTTCAGATCAGCTGTGTATTCTTTCTTCTCAAGCTAAATCCTGGACCATCTTATTACAAATGTTTGTTTCCCACTTTACTATTACTTTCTTCAACTGAAAAATATATGAAATGTTCAAAAACAACTTTTGGTTGGTTTTTGGTTTAACAACTGATTAGTATACATATATTCTTTAAGCTACCAAAATTTTATTATTATGTAATTGTTTTGAAATATGACACTGTAAAAGACTATGTCTTATATGTGCATTTAAATAAATAAATTGAAATTAAAAAGTTTGCAATTTAGGTGAAACCTTGCAGAATTTTTTTAATTTTTGTACAAAGTTTGAACCCAGAGATCTACCACCTTTTTTTGAAATCTACCACATTTTTTTCCAGATTCTACCACACAGAATTTTTTTAAAGCCCGATCACTGATGATGACACAAAGTGACGGTAAGTTTACCAGTGCGTCAAGAGCACTATACACCACTCAAAAAAATAAAAGTTAAATAAATAGGCTATCAAGCAACCATTGTGGTTCTTTACTATCGAAACCAGATAAATTTTCGTGGATCCCCATTTACACCTCGTGGACCCCAATATTTTTTTACGCTAGCGTAGGCCTTTGTCGAGTCTCCCGTGGACCCCTGTAGGTCCACCTGGACCACTATAGGAATCACTGGTGTAGACCCCTGGTCTTCTGGCCCGCCTTCTGCAGCATCGCAGGAAAGATGGCGTCCATGCCCGGCGACTTATACGCGAAAATGAGGTCAAGCCCCACTCGAGTCTAGACGGCGTCACCAGTTCCCTTGCAAGGCTACCCTCTCCTGCGATGGATGCTCCTGTATCAGGTGGGTTACTTGGATCCTCGACCGCAGGGAAGTGGGTCTGCAATAATAAGGCGAGATATTCCTCGCCGCATTGAGTCCACTCGCCGTCGTCCTTTTTAATGAGTGCCTGGGTTACACACCCTTGGTCAGGAGCTTTCATAGCCTTGCTGTCTTGCTGGAACTTTCGATTCCACTACAGAAGTTCCTCCATGAGCTTCTTGTACCACTGCGTATGGATTTCTTGTAGATCTTTAGAAGATCCTTGTACTCCTCCCAACATTCGTTAGAGTCAGCACACTTGGCTAGCCTAAAAGTTACCCTACCCCGTTTTATAAGGATGCTAGGATCATGGCTTCATCGAGGGGGCTTTGCCCTTCCTTTAGACGTCCATAGGGGGCCATTTGGTATTTCGGATAGATGATCGTTCACATTTTCCAGATCCTTTGCATCTCTAACAGATCTGGGCGAACTCGGCCTGTACTCCTCGACTATTTTGAAAAAGGGCCTAGTTTGTGAGTCTGGGGTTCCTGAAAGAAGCATCCCTTAGGAATTTGTTACCAGAAATAGTAAAGCCTATATAAGCATGATCCGAGGAGAAGGACCATCCATCCTCTCAGCTCTACGCCAGGCTCGAAACAGAAAAATAAATCAAGAACGCTGTTCGACGCTGTCACCATCAACGCTGGCTTCTCCGCTACAATCAGGCTAGCCAAGCTATCGAGACCTAGGTCCTTCTCGACTTCCCCTGCTTCGAGCGTGTTCTGATTGACGTCGCCTTTCGGAGGTCTCTTCATAAGTCTGAGATAGACGCTACCCATACCCCACTACATTGTTCCGTAGTAGGTCCTCCGCCACCTCATTTATCTGGGCGATATACTTCTGTCCATCCTCCGTAGGCTTTGATACGTGGTCTACTCTCCAATATCGAGTGGGTATGTTCGGATTTTGACTCTGCAGCAGCAAAACGTCCTCCGCTTTCGCCACACACGGCATCATAACTTAGCCTTCGGTATCATGGGGATAAGGGCTCACCACCTCTAGCTGCGCATCATCCGGTCTCTGGAGGTTCGGCACCACTCCGTTTTACCAACTTAGTGTCATGTCGTCGTTGCATTAAACGAGTTTTACCATATTATACTAACCTGCTGCATCAAAAGAGGGCATAGACCAGTCTGGATCTTCATGCATGCGTCATCTGTCCATAGGGCTCGCTGCGGTCCAGAAGCGCTACTGCCATATACTGCCTGGCTCACTCAGCTTCGCTCCAGGGTGCTGAGAAACATCGGCCCTAGCCCCCTGCTCATCGTCGGCTATCTCTCTTGGCGCCTTGGAGGACGACGGTTTGTCGCCGTCACTGCGCCGGTCCTCATCAACCTGTTTTACAGCTCTTGCGCACGACCCGCCGCTTACTGACCCAGAGGGTCTTAGCATCGCCGACTTGCTGTCGCTCGCCTGCCTCACAGCTTTGGACGTTGGCAGCCTTTCTCCCCTGCCACTCTTGTGTCGCTTGATGGTGGATTTCTCACCTTCCGCCGATCTCTGCCGCTTCATCCGGTCCCCACGCTCATTCTGCGCCTCCTCGATGCTATTATCGTACCTAGGGTCACCGGATGCGAATCAATGGTTGTCAAACCACTTCCTTCCCGCCTTCACAGATTCTCTGGCCAATAGCATGCGCTTAGTTTAAGGTTGAGGGCTGCTCTGTATTGCGATAGGCCGCTCTTCCCCTCTTAATTTCGCAATTTCCTGCCCCCATTCGCGTCACCCCTCGCGGTACTCGTTCCTTTTCTCTCACTGAGCGACACTAGATGCGCCCTCATCGACACTGTCTAGGTCAGAGTCTTAGCTTGTCGCATGACTCTTGTGAGCGACTCACTCCCCCTGCCTGTTTTTATATACTTCCCACAAAATTTCGAGGTGGGAGTAAAAAAAAAATTGTCGACGAAAAAAAGCACCCTAATGTACATACATATGTATTTTAACAAATTATTGATTTTGTCGTTAATTTTATAAATTTACCTTAATTTGTAAAGTATCCAGGAATCTAATAGTTCAACGCGTGCGTCTTTTTGCTTAAGTGCCTCTCGAAGACGAGTGTTGTTCTCAAGCTCATGCAGAAGGCGCAGAGTGACCTGTACAAAGAAAAGTAAGTGCATTAGGGCGTACCATGAAAAAAAAGTTTAGTGTTTGTCAGTTTTATTTGAACACTTATGTTGGGAGAAAATTTTTGGTGTGAAAGATTTTTTTAGGCTATAACTTTGGAACACTCAGTCACATCAGATTAATATACGGCACGTTCAATAATATAAGGAATGAATTCAATATTTATGTTTTTTTTTTGAGATTTCATCATTCAGTTAAAAGCTTGACAAGAAGAATATTTTTAGTCTACAAGATAACTAAACTCCCATCTATTCCATCTATTTTGTATATTACATTCATATAATAATTGACCAAACTTTAATAGCGTTTCCCCACAAAATTTAATTTTGAAATAATTCTCTTTATTATTAAACGTGCGATAAGGAGACATTACTAAAATAGGTGCTTGTGATTAAAAGTGTAGTTGTTGGACTCACTTGAGTCCTTAGAAGGTTCTCTCCATAATCTTAGTTAACTAAAATGAGTAAAACAATCAATCTTTTTGTCGCTTAAAAATGTTTATATTTCAAAATAATTGTTTCGACACGCGCGATGATGATGACAAGTTGCTGGTGTTCAACTAACACAAAAGGGTTAATTGTTTTACTCATTTTAGTCAGTTGACGTCGCTTAGCACTCAAAATAAACTTTTAATAATCTTAGTTAGTTTATATAATTGAAAAGAAAAACTCACCTCAGTTCTAAATAGTTTTTGTTACGATAAAAATATAACAAGGTGAAACCATTGAGAGGCAGTCTGACGTTTGCCGGCAATAGCTTTGTATAGTAACTTCTCCAGTAAAATATTGCAGCGAGAGCGTAAAAGCGAAATAGAGCGTAAAATTGAGGGAGAAAACTAGCAGAAAAAATTATTGAACACAAAGCTAGTAAACACTTGCAAGTGAATAGTTGTTGCACCGTTTTGATATTCTGCTGTAAACATTTTACTATTCACAAATCAGTAATACAAATCAATAAAACATTTTTCGACAGGAAACGTGATTTTATTGTGTTAAATTGCAAAATATTTGATTTATAAAAAGAATTAATGGCGAAAATGTTAAAAAACGGGGATTAGCAACTTTCAGAGCTTCGAAAGTTTCTGACGCATTGTTTAATTTTACTTGAGAATTGCCAAAATCGGCAAATCCCAAGTAGCAGTTTATAGAACGTGCCACATTTGTTCGCTACATCGTGATGTGATAAAAGGAAAAGCTGGCAGCACTCCGCAAGGTTGCAGAAATCTCTCAAAATATATTCGAAAAATATCTTGATATAGAAGGAACTGCTTTATACTGTTAAGGAAAAAAATTTCCAAAATTTAACGCAATTTTTAGCAACTTCAATCTTGCACTTAATATGCTAAAATTAATTTTTTTTTTCAGTGTCTAATTAAAAAGTTTGCAATTTAGGTGAAACCTTGCAGAATTTTTTTAATTTTTGTACAAAGTTTGAAATCTACCACATTTTTTTCCAGATTCTACCACAAAGATTTTTTTTTAAGTCCGATCACTGCTTATAAAGTCCAGTACGTCATTAATATTTTGATTTTCACTCATTTTACTTTTGCTTGTGCTAAACTAATTCAACAAATGGAGGCTTTTGACATTTATTCTTCTTCTTCTTCTGCTAGCTACTTTCTGCTAGCAAAAATTTCACTAGCAAGAATTTTCAGCTCTCCCGTGTTGTTACGCTCTCGATTCAGTGCTATCTTGCGAATTTTTTGGGTTGTCATACACTTTTCCAGTAAAAATTTGCAGGTTCCTGTACAAATTAGTACTGAATATTGGTTACTATACAAACCTAATATATGTATTTTAAAAATTCAAAACTCAATCTCACGCACACTTTCTAATTTTCAATCTCAAACAACAGCAATTGTGAGCAATTTAGTTTTTTTATTTTCAATTTTATATGATTTTAAAATGCTTGCAAACCGCAGAAAAATATCATGGCTGAAGAATTGAGAGAATGAATTTACCTTGTAATGTTTTAATCGTTGTTTTTGTCGCTTTTAACTTATACTGAACATTTGTGTTACTTTCCTCTGTTTTATTGTGTTCACCTCGAATAACCTCGAGTCTTATGATAGTAATTTAATATAGCGAATTGTTACACTTTTACAGCCAATTTCACAAAAGCAATTTAAGTAAAAATTATTTTAATTTTTTAATTTTATATGGAAATTGGCAGAAAATAAAAAATCATTTTACATTTAAATTTCTGGTGAAAACGGCTGTTACGCCCAAGAAAAAAGCTTTTGTTATTCAATACATCGAAATACATAATTTACCTGCCCATTCATCATTTTCAACACACTTGCTGCTAGAAATCGTTTGCTCCGTGTAATCAAGTACAAAACGTAAGAAAATATGTTTAATGCCTTAATAGCTGCTCCAGCATTCCACTGGTCCACTAATGTATTCGCACGCAAATCTTTCCATGTTATAAAATTATGGTAATACTCCTGTGTTTCGTGGTTCCACGTAAGAAATGTACAGCGTTGTGTCGACAAACCAAAGTTCGTGATATCACAGGGTTTTAATTGGGCATCTTAGATTTGGATTTGGATAATAAAGATAAAATTAAACAGTTTCATCGATTGGGAATGACGATTAAGTTTATACATATTTATATAACAAAATAAAGCGTGCTAATTTTTCTTAATTGAAAAATTATAAAAATACATCGTCACTAGACACGAATAAAGGCGCAAGCTCAAAAGTTGACGGCGAAAAAAGACGCATAAAAAAACTTTAGCGTCAAAAAATCTTAACTTACTTCGCCAAAGTTTTTCATAAGCATCTTTTATCGCAAAATTTTTTTACGCGCCTTTTTTCGCCGTCAAAACACTATCGCGCCTTTATTCGTGTGTAGTGACGACATTTTTTAAGCAGTACAATACAGCAGCCGGACTCCACCGTTCGCTATCACTAATTTTGATCGCCGAAAATCTCCAAAAGAATAGCAGGCGCCCCCATTAACACGTAACATCTAGTTACATTCCCCGCATACTGCCAGATTTGGCTGATTACAGATTGCATGTGTCACTCTTCAATGTTGTATACTTTTCGGACCCACTACTTTTCACTGAGAGAATTTTAGCGACAAAAATTTTGCGTAGCGATTGTCAGAATTCCACTGCAGGTCTTAAATATGCATTTTGTAGGTTTCTTCATTTAACTCAATAGGGGGTTTCCCTTAAACTCTAAATCGTTGAAATAAGACACATTTATGATAGACATTTTATTTTATTATATACAGGCAACGTTGTGTGTTAAGGTCGTGAATGTAGATCATCTGCCGAAAAACAATAAACTTTCAGTGTAAATTGTATTAAAAATAAAAAGAATCAACACAACGTATAATTTTGGTGCTCTGCAACGGAACGAGTGTGGAGTTTGCGTAAAACTCAACTCGACAATATGGCTTCTTCGGTGGTAGAAGAACTACAACCAATCTTTTCCAATATCCACAAACTACTTGTAAGTACTAAAACTAAGCTTATGTATTTTAGCCATGCTCCCAGGCTGTGGTGTTATATTTCATTCCTCAGATTGTCCCCGCTTCAATCTGCATAATATTGCGTGCTCTTTGAATGTCTCCTAAGTCTTTCGTGTGCAGTGTAAAATGCACCGACAACTGTTTTAAGGTTGACGCTGTAGAAAAATTTTAAGTATCTAGGTATAGTTATTGACAACCGTTTGAAGTGGTCTGAACTTCTTCATACGATAAAACAATACTTTCTTAACACCATTCGTCACTTCTACCGCCTCAAAAAATTCTGTTCTATGCCCACAATAAAAATTGTTTATTATGGTATATTTCAGTCAAAGCTGCAATATGGTATCACCTGCTGTGGTGGCGCTTCGGTTAATAAATTGTCGCCCATTGTAACAATTCAAAAACGCGTAATTAGACGGATCCGTAACGCTAACAGCAGATCTCACACTATGCAATTTTTTTTAGAAAACTCGATATACTTCCATGCCGGCATTTATATTGTTTC